>NC_039481.1:5842955-6142955 GCF_003590095.1 Trichoplusia ni
ATCCTCTTCGATCCTCCATTTTTGCTTCTGTTCTACAATTTATGTGTTCATTTTGTATTAAACTGACAGAATCACATACAGAACGAGGTAGTTCCCCTCGTCCAATCCTTTTTTTAAGTTCTAACCACAGATAATTATAAATCTTAAATGTTACTTCTTAAAGATTGTTCAAGTACATGTATAAAGAGTTCCTCTCTTCGCGGTAAATTGAACAACTCAATATTTAACAGATCATTGCTAACATATTACAAATAAAAAACTTAACACTTACAAATAATCAAGCAGCGGAAAAAGGCAATCCGATATGAAAACATTTTAAATTGCGTCATACAAACAGGCTACGTTATGCGCGAGGTTCTAAGTAATCATGACATGCAAACATTATGCTAACACTTACGCCGTAACGATAAGTACATGCTAATGAAAATGAATATTTTCGATTAATAGAATAATCAGATTGTTAATTTTCTGTTTATACATTTGTAGAGATGAGATTTTACTGCCTATTTAAAATTCAAGGAAATGTCATTACCCGTAGTTCGTACCGTTTATTGATGAATAAAAGTTTATAAAACGACAAGTCGATCGATACATCTTCGACAGTCGTTACGTGTAGACAGGAGCTAGAAAGTTTGAAGACCAGTTTGACTAACATCAGTTTGCCCAGCTCGAAGAGGTCAGATAGTCTCTTGTAAACATAAATGATTAGCTGCATCCGGTTAGACAGAAACCTACATCCAAAATATTTGCGAAATGGCTTCAAGGTGATGTGATGCACCTTGGAGGAGGCATGCATATATTACGTCAAAAAGTATACCGCGATAGGTCGTGTGTTTGATTGATTGCATACGAAATCGAGATTAAACCACTAATATATTTTACTAGGCAGCATTTTAATGTAAATAAAAGCTTTATCATGTAAATAAACAAATAATTAATCAATTAACTTTCATTAAATGCACGTGTTTGCGGTACAGGTTTTGTCAGCGTGTTTAGTTGAGTGGTATTTCATGCGTTGTGAATCATTATTGTTTAAAGGAAGATTTGTTGACAAATAAAAACTTGTTTACAGAATTTATCTTACAGTTTTTATAACAGTTTAAATGCTAGTTTTCCTCATGCTAATAGCTACGTCACTCCAATGATAGAATTAAGCCTGCTTTATGCCTTTGCTTTAATGTAATCCTATCATTATTCGGTCATAGTCTGTCATTATGTGAAGTATTATAATATTTATGAAAGTTTTCGTTTAGCATAAACCATTTTTCGGTTGATTTTTCGATACACATTTAAGCTCTATTCCCCAATAATACCCAAGCATTCATTTCTGTGACGGTATTTTTAGAAAAAGCTTTCTTTTATTCAACAACCGATCTCTACAAAATGTTATGTTTTATGTTTCCAGTGTTGGAGAAGGAGTTCGATGTGTTGGTATGTTGGACGGCAGTGGACGGCGAGCTCGTGCGCGGTGCACTGCTGCCCACGCTCTCTCTCAAGTACAAGTACAGAGTGCACGCCGTGTTGCTGTCCACGCAGCCCGATACTTGTAAGTTTATCTAAATTATTATTTAATACCATGAATAGTTGACGTAGGATCACTACGTTGGGCGGTTTAAAATATAGCCAATGGTAACGTGGCTTCTTATAATAGAATTTTTAAAATCGGTTTCGTAAATCCTGAGATCCTGACCGGTAACGACACAGACATTACTCACATTATATTATTTAATGTTTAATTGGGGTTTTGTAGCTCAAGTTGGGGGTATCCTATTTCCAGCAGAGGACTGGGCTTAGTTTGAGTTGATGATATCCTACTTGATGATATACTGGAACACGAATTAAGAAGATCTTAATTGTTGATTTTAGCTTCATGTATATTGCTAAAAATATTGACGATGAACAGCATCTTAAAAATCTTGGATGTTCCAGTAGGTGACAAGAAAGTTGTAATAAAATAGGTTAATGTATTGAAAACGTATATATGTACATAGTACCTGTTAAAAAAACACTGATTATAAATAAGGACTTGCGGTAATTACTGACTTATCAAAGAAAATTAAAACAAAAGAAAACTCTTGCACAAAGAAATTTAATCGAGAATTACGTAATAGCAATATTAATTGGCATAACAAAAATAAAAATTGATTTATTGCTACCATATTGAAGTGTTATTTAAAACAGTTCCGTGGAAATCCAGTGGCAGCAAATTCAGGGAAGCTGTAGGTGCCAATGCGCGTAGGCGACCAACGGAAAACGTGATGCAATTAACATTTTTACAGATGACTATAACTGTAAAATACCTCAATAAAGTTTATTCATTTATTTTTTATTGTATATAACTGCTTATAATACTAAAATTACAAAGACAGTATGCGTAATGGCGAAGGGTTTTCTTTCTGCAAACCTTCACAAAAAGAAATAACTATGTATCCCTACTAATATTATAAATGCGATAGTAAGTCTGTCTGTCTGCCTATCTGTTTCGCTTTCACGTCTAAACCACTGAACTAATTTTAATGAAATTTGGTAAAGAGATAAAGTTGACCTTGAGAAAGAACAAAGGATAGTTTTATCCCCGACTTTTGGAGAGTTCTCTTGGAAACGCGATATAACCGATCTCGACGCGGGTGAAGCCGCGGGCAAAAAGCTAGTAGTATATATAAATATTATATTCTATTTTACTTTTCCTGTGATAAGCGTTCCGCGAATAAATTTCTGTTCTTAATAACTAGCAGTTATCTTTTAACCCTTTATTCGACGACGTGCGATATACTTCTCATAGGATAAAAAAAATCTATATAAAAAAAACGAATATCTCTTTAGAGTTCTAGGTGCTATTTAATGCAACCTTAATGATCTACCTACGTTGTCAAAAATCAGTAACATACTCACATCAACGGGACGCGAACAGTCAGTGACGAGATGGCGGGAAGGAAGGACGCGTTGCGAGGGCTTTCGGTAAGTTGAGTTTTATTCATTATTTTAGGGATTATTTTACTCGTGATATCATTGAAAACTAAAGAAAATGCCCCCGGATAGCTAATAATATTATTTTTATTGTCTTACTAAGTTTAATTTAGTTATTACGACCCCGAAACATGTATGTCCAGTATACTTCCCAATGTCAAATTACTAATGAAGTGACTGCTAAATACTATGTCCAGTATTCTTCCCCTTGTCGACTTAATTGAAAACTAAATACTAAATCGTATGTCTAGTATTTTTCTCATTGCCGTAATATTAGAAAACGTATATTTGTAATTATTCAACATAAAAATTTTAGGTATTCGCAGAAGAAATATTTTAAAACTTATTTATTTGATTTTTCAGAGCTTTAAGTCTAGAGGACATCGTTTAGTAGCATTAGTGCCGCCTCAAAACACTTCTTCGGATATAGATAGTGGTTCTGAACATGACAATGAAGAGGAAATTGTTTTTCATAGAACTGAGGAGTTGTCTTCTTCATCCTGCCCTTCAATCGATTCAGAAATTGAGCGCATGAATATATTAGATAGTTCCGAAAACGACACACAAGGCAATATTTCAAACGACAGTGCTGAGGTAAACATTGATGCTACGACAGGAAACGAAAATATTCAAATACAAGACCGTGTTTGCGTTAGTAGCTATGAGAATAACCAAGTCGAAGATAATTTGGACCCTGAGCGACCTCCATTGACTCCAATAATTGACAACGTGCTACTACCGAGTGGTGAAATCAATTACAATGCCTTGCCAAGTATGGCTTCATTATTGTCAATTCCATCACCAAATACTTCGTCTATGGCTAGTCCATCAACACCAAGAACAACCAGACATAAGAGGACACTACCAATACACTCGACGCCAAATGTACGAGTAGCAAAAACTGCTAAGAGAACGCTAACTGTGAGTTACAAATGGAAAAAAGGACAATTCAGACACAAAGCTGACATCCAATCAAACGATTTCGTCTTTGATTTACCAGACACCGACTCCCCGTTAGACTTTTTTTATTTATTCTTCTCCCCAGATATATTCATTGATATCGTCGACAACTCGAACTTGTATTCAACCCAAAGAACCGGTAAATGTATGCAATTGACCATCGAGCAGCTGAAAGATTTTCTTGCAATTCTACTTATCATGGGTATAGTGAAAATGCCTTCTTATTTAGACTATTGGTCTACAGAATTTAGATATGCCAAGTTGCCGACATCATGCCAGTAAAACGATTCGAGCAGATTCGACGAAACATCCACTTTGTGGATAACACTAATCAGGACGAAGATCGATATTACAAGGTACGACCATTCATCGAAAAGATAAGAAGAAACTGCCTTTCTACAGAAGAAGAAACGAAATACAGCATAGATGAGATGACAATTCCATATAAGGGTACTAAAGCAGGAAATCGGAGACAATACAACCCATGAAACCTAGTAAATGGGGATTCAAGAACGTCGTACGCGCTGGTGCGTCTGGAATTGTCTATGATTTTCTATTGTATGGCGGCGATGATACCTTCCGGTATATCAATTTTAGCGAAGAGGAAGAGCAGATGACACTGGGTGCTAAAATGGTATTAGCTCTTTGCAAGACAATTCAGACTCCAGGAAGTGCTGTTTATTTCGATAATTATTTCACGACGCTCGACTTGGTCTGGTATCTACGTGAACACCGAGGGATTTTCAGTCTCGGAACCATTCGGCAAAATAGATTGAAAGGTTGCACCAAGGGACTTTTGAGCGACAAGGAACTAAAAAAAAAAAGGCAGAGGTTCATTTAGTCAAGTCGTTGACAACGACAAAAAGATCGCCATTGTCAAATGGTATGATAATAAAGTTGTGACATTGGCTTGTTCTTATGCAGATTCATACCCACTTCAAGAAATTAAAAGATGGAGCAAAGAACTGAAAAAGAAAGTGAATGTCCCGTGTCCACAATTAGTTCGTTATTATAATCAACATATGGGAGGAGTCGACCTGTGCGACATGTTGATAGCTCTCTACAGAACATCTTTCAAGAGTCGTCGTTGGTATATGAACATTTTTGGCCAAATGTTAGATATTACTGTTAACAATGCTTGGCTTCTCTATAGGAGGAAATGCAACAGGAAGAGCCTCAAAAACATAAGCCTCAAAAGTTCAAACAGAGATTGGCGGTTGAATTGAGGCAAAAAGGAAGACCAGTTCAAATGGAACCACCCAGTCCGCTACCGAAAAAAGCGATAATCCAAAACCCTAGCGCACCGAGGCCCCCAGATTCTGTTCGTTACGATAGCTGCAACCACTGGCCTAAATATACAACATATGGACGTTGCAAGTTCTGCAAAGATAATAAAACGAACGTGCAATGTTCCAAATGCAAGCAGAGGTTGTGTTTAGTGGCGAAAAGAAATTGTTTTTATAATTTCCATAATAAGTAGAGATAGACAGATGACCAAAGAATACATTTATGATATTAATAACTAAGACTGATTGTTTTTGAAAAATATAAATGTTGATTATTATGAAGACTGATTGTTTTTGAAAATATAAATGTTGATTATAATTATGAAGACTGGTTGTTTTTGAATAAGATTTTAAGTTTTTTAGATATTTAATAATTATGTTCAGAATTTATTCGAGTTCTTTGTACTTCTAAGACTTCTGTGTTCCTAATAGTGATTTAAGCGCAACTAATGTAACTTTCAGACATTTTTTTTTAAATATAATGAATATTTTATGACAAAATCACTTGTTTATTTTATTCTGTGTCTTTGACAATGGGAACTGTACTGCACATGGTAGGAGTGCATTAGTTTCTTACGAGCTTGGTAATGTCCAGTATAATGGACGGTGGTTTTTCAGGAAACTGAAATAAGTAGATTTTTTTCAGTATTTTTCCTAGGGTTCCTTTCTACCTAAAAAGCAAAATATGCAACATTTTTTTTAAATTAAAGTAATTAAAAAGTCCGTCGAATTAAGGGTTAAACAAGGCCTCAATAAATCATGATATAAACTGTTTTCGATATTATGTTCAAATAATTAAGAGCTTGGTTGATAATATTCCACTGATTTGCGGTAAAATATTTGTTAGATTTAATTAATTAATTAAATTTAGTTAATAATTATGCTAATAAATTCTAGATAAGCTCTAAATAATATGTCCATATGTTAAATATTGTTAGCTCTTTTAACCTAATCTAGTCGTTTATGTGGTGGAGGAAAATGATTTAATTTGAGGTTTAGATACGAGTGTATGCGAGCATTATTTTACAGTTTACATCTATAACCTATGTAATACATACCTATATAGCTATATTTTGAACCTATCCATGTTCTTCTTGGACGTTGTTACACCACACTAAAATTAGAAACATTTTAGAGTAGCGAAGTGCTTTTTGGTACTACTGTGAGCTTTTCTTCTACGGTTTCGCTCGGTCCGCCTTGTTCTTTCGTGGTGTTTTTATTTTGCATTCGAAGTCTGCATTTTGTTCAAGAGATTTAAACCGATCTTGGCAATATCGTTCAAATAATATAACGGTGGGGTATTTAATTAAAAATAAAAGTATTTTCGATTCAAAGATCAAGTCTTAAGCATTTTTAATGACCTTTCCGTAATTCAAATGCTTGCGTAATATAATTAATAATGTATGTGTTTCCAGGGTACAGTGAGCTAGTAGGCGAGGCGTCCCGCTGCCGGTCGCTGGTGGCAGTACTGTCTCCCGCACAACACTCGCCGCAGCAGCTGCTCACCGCGCTGCGACAGCTCAGGGCACTGCCACTGCCGCCCGTCGTTGTTCTATTACAGGTTCGTATTACTTTTAATATATTGGGCTTTTTTGCATTACATAAATAAGTTTTACGCATAGGTACAGTTTAATATTTTATTACGAACTACAAAATTCGTATTCTATTTTTGCTTCGTTTTTATAAAATAACAATAAAACATTATTAACTGTTTTTTTTTTTTCAGGATTTGCCAAAGCTGAAGCGCGAGGCGAAGGAGGGCGGCGAGAGCCTGGTGTCGACGCTGCGCGGCACGCGGCTGGTGGCGTGGCGCCACGTGCACGAGCGCGCCTTCTGGACGGCGCTGCGCCTGGCGCTGCCGCTGCCGCCCGCCGCGCGCGCGCGGACCGATGTGTGTAAACGATACTGACTTACTATGCACCCACCGCACACGCTAAGGAACGCTGTCACAGTCACATTTGCATCGTTACAGACCAAAACGAACCCCGAACAAGACGACAACAAAAACTCGCGCTCGGGCAGCCTCACCGCGCTCGTATAACTCTGCCGGCAGCTACCGCGACTCAGTGTGGACGTGACCTTTAGTGTTTGACACTGCGCTCGGCGCCACACGCCCTGTGCTGCCAATTCGTATGAAGACTGTGAGTAGTTAAGCTATTTGTAATATTCAAATATCACATTACGTAATTAATTAGTTGTAGGTCGATTTGAAACCTGTATACAGTTTTCTAAGATCTCAGTATCTTCTTCGTCTGATTACTATAACATCGTTTCGTGTTTCCATTTCTCTCGTGCCAATGGAAATCTATCATGACAATTTATTTTAAGTTTGCGGTTGTATTCCACTATTTATTTTTATTTATCTCTTTGTCTTACCTTTATCGTTGTGTATCTTTCTGTTTCTAATGTATTCGCGGATGGATGCCGCATTAGGTTGTGTTGCGGAGTGTCGCGCGCACGGCGACGACTGTTAGGTTAGGACTTTAATTTATCTTCTCTTACTGTAGTAATTTATGTTGTGTGTAAACAGCGGAGTGTAATTTGTGTTGCGACGATTCAGGGTTCTGTGATAATCGAAGTGTGGGTGTTGTTATAGAGACGGTAGTATATAAACCAGAAACAAACCAAAACAATGTAACACTAGCACACCGTAGTTGAGATAAGTTTGGTGGTTGTACACTGCTGGCTCTGTCTGATCTTGTTTTTTTTTACATTTTTTTAATAGTGTGTTGTTGTAAGTAATACTGATGTAAATATTATTATAAACAAGAGTATTTTTACATAATGTGTTAGTAATAAGACGCCTAACAGGTCATGTGTAATGTAAACATTAAGTATTATAGTTTAATTGATACATTCCGTAAAATGATTATAATAGTTCGATTTAAGTTCTAAGAAACCGATTGTGAAGGTTCAAAAACGAAACATCTTGGATAAGAATGTATTTTCTTATTTGGAATATTGTATATAATTAAAACAAATGCTATCGATACGTAAAAACTGTTTTATTTCTGTTGCAATAAACCAACATGTAACAAGTTCTTACTTACATAACATTTTAAATAGCGTACATTACGTTTTCACTAATTCATTGCATCACATTAACAATAACATTAAAATCATAATTAAATAAAACTATCGTGATACACATAAAAATATAAGATCTCAAAATTAAGCACTTTTGGTGTTTGATACTTGTAGTATCCATTTATTCACAGGTTCATTTCGATTGGTAAGTACATTATTTGAGAGTGCGCCGCTCAAAGGCAGACGCCGAGGACCGAGGCCCTTAAGTACAAGATTACAAGTACTAGCACCTCGTAACTACTCCTTAAAGCTCACAATTATTGGACCGTTAATTTATTTCAATACATAATCTATTATAATGGTATTCGAGTTCAATATTAAAAATTATTCCGTTTTAAACGTACACACACATGAATGCAATTTGTTAAATTCTAAAATAAAAATGTAAATCTCACTTGTCGTTTATAAAAAAAAAAACATATTAGCTAAGTCACATAATAATAAAACATATTCTTAAAAATATTTCATTTTATAAAAAATACCTAATACATTTTGTGACGTTAGATCAACACTTCCAGTCCTGAACGCATCCAACTCATCAGGAACAAGGCGTCGATACTCAACACCGAGGTAGAATGTCAGCAATTTAATTTTTCCGTTCGTTCTAAGATCGTAAAATGTGGTAAAATGATTACTACAAGCCACAAGTTTACTCGGAATTCAGTAAAGAAATTCACACAGATAGAGTAACAAACCGGTCGGGAGACGTGTTCGTTTTCAATGATACACTAATAATTGACGATATACGTATGCTTCATAAAAACCAGGCTCTGTACAGGCCGGTTATTATGTTGCTGCGGTTTATTTTTTAACGTAAGTACATATAATTGAACACACTGAATTCCCTAAAGATTCAATCAATAGTTGAGCATCTGTTGAACTTCGCGCATCGACTAAAATTAATAGTTGATTAATTGTTTCATTCAACCTTATTTTACTTCGCTGCCCGAGTACTAAAGGGTTAATTGACCGAAAAATCTAAAAACAACCGCACACTAACTGCTACAATTATGTCATCATGCGCAGGGGTTTATAAGTACATGCCGTAAAAAAACGTTTCACGTTACTAATTACTGATAATGCTCCTCTACTCAGAAACATATTTCAATAACAACGTCGAGGAACGTTATAAAAACTCGAGTGCAGTGCGAACCCACTGACCGTGAAATATTAAAGTTTTCTTCACGTAAAGCTATGCAGTAGGGTTCTGCGTCGCCGCATCGATTAAATCCCCCTACAAATCGGCGCATTAGTCATGGAAGTGTCCACCTACAATATAAATATAATACAAATTAATTAATAATCATTTCACTTATTGGGAAATAACCGTGATGTTAGATTGCATGCCCACACCATGCACAATTACTTATCACCAGATCCTTTGTACAATATATTATTGTAGGAACAATTGATTCATAGCCTAGCACTATATTAGTTTGTATCAATCGGAGCTGCCCGCCGCTACTTGCTCGTATTTCTTTTGGTAGGCCTTGAAACAAAAAGAGAAAATTATTATTTACCATTACAAACGTAATGTTTGGTTGTATAAATTTTTGTAGCCCTTCGCTCAAATGACTATACAAATAGCTGAAACCCTGGATAGTAATAGGCTACTCTTTACCAGGTCGCAGCTAGTACATTACAATGTTGTGCGTGTTACCTGTTCGGCCACTCTACTGAGCGTCTCGGCCATGGCGCGTCCTGTCTGGTCGACCATGCCGCGCAGCACGCCCTCGGGGTTCTTCAGCAGGTTGTGCGGGTGGTCGAACTCCACCATGCGGCCCGCGTCCATTACCAACACCTGGACAACGTTACATCATCAATATTATTCAATATCTTTAAGACGTAAGCACTGGACTTGCTTGACCTTATTTTCTGAATTGTTATTTACCTTATCTGAATCCATGACGGTATGAAGGCGGTGAGCGATCGTGAGCACGGTGCACTCCGCAAATTTGTTTCTTATAGTCATTTGTATAAGTGCATCAGTTCTACGAAACAGAAAAGTATACAATTAAAATAGTACTATTTTTTTACTTTGAAATTATAACTCCAGGTTTAAAATTTAGCACCTACAATTATAATTGAACCCAATTTCCTAAAAAATTAACAGGAGAAATATAATTTTGTGTAAAAAACGTTATCCATAATTAAAATAAAAAGTTGCATAAAAAGTTTGAAAAAAGAATTCTGACTCCAACTCCGTTCATAAAATTGGTATTGAATTACTGATATTAATCACCTACTTTCGCTGTTGACTGTGAATCAAGTTGGATTTTTACTTATAATATTCTTTCTTTCTTAAAAAACGAGATCCAAGAGTAAGTAATTTATTCCTTGCATCGCGGGGGATTTCGAAAACACTCGGATATAATATACTAACTGTGGGTCGACGTTAGCGGTGGCCTCGTCGAGCACGAGCAGCCTGTTCCTGCGCACGATGGCCCGCGCGAGGCACACCAGCTGCCGCTGCCCCACTGAGAAGTTGCCGCCGCCCTCCGACATGCGCGACGACAGCCCGGCCGGCAACTCCATCACAGCCTCTTTTAACTCCACCTGAACATAGTTATATGAAATTTAGATATGGTAGTGACAATGCCACGTGTCGGGTGCGGGTGTCGAGTTGTAATTAAACTATTGGACTTATTACAATTTGATCATGGCTATTTTCTATTGATTAATAGATTAGTATGTTTTAATTGAGAACAGTATGGCTAATAAAGATATGTAAAAAAACTGTTGGGATGACAGGTAGACGCTCTATTTGCCGGCCTAGGTATCGCTGGAGTGATACAGTTGAGGCGCTTCACGCCGATGAATGGCGAGTAGCGGCCAAGGATCGTGTAATTGGTGTCGCTGAGCAAATGGAGTAAGTAAGTAGTGTAGTTACCTCCTCGAGCGCGCGCCAGAGCACCTGGTCGGGGTACTCGTCGAAGGGGTCGAGGTTGTGTCGCATGGTGCCCGAGAACAACACGGGCTCCTGCGGGATGATGGACACCTGGCTGCGGAGCTCGTGCAGACCCAGCTGGGAGGTCTCGCGGCCGTCGATTATTATCTCACCCTCGATTGTTGCTAGTCTGTAAGGAAAGTTACTTATTAGTAGTTTACAAGTTAGTATTAGACAAAATATTTTCTTCATAGTATAGTTGTTAACTTCATAAAACGAAATCCATTCAAAAACAAAAAGAAAGATTAAGAGCACGTAAGTAGTCGTAGTCAGTTGTAGGGGCTAAAACATCACTTTCTAGTATAAAGCATACTGGTAAATGATGTCACACGAGATTTTAAATCACTGTTTGTTTTACGAAATAAAGGAAAAAATCGGGTCCAATGTTTTTTGGAAAATTGTCTGACGGATTGAATAAGTTTTTTTATTTTCTTCAACAAGCTAATTTATAAGCGACGTCTTACAAAACCCGTGTGCTCCTATTTTCCACAAACGTACCTAAAGAGCGCATTGATAAGCGAGGACTTCCCCGCGCCGGTCCTGCCGACGATGCCGACCTTCTCCCGGGGCTGCACGTCGAAGCTGAGGTCGTTGAGCACGGCGGGCTCGCCCGGCACGTAGTACAGCGACACGTGGCGGAACTGCACGCGCCCCGCCTCCGGCCACGACGGCGGGGGCTTCTTGTCCGGCTCCGACTGCAGGGGCGGCTCGGATTCTATTGTAGAGTACTCTTGTATCCTGTAGGGGAATGCAAAGAGTTGGTTATATGTGTGAAAGTGCTAATACAAAGCGCTGCACGAAAGCATACCGGTAACTAATAGTCAAGCCTCAGAGTTACCTTACGTTGCAATCCAGTAAGCAACAATTTTTATACTTTTTTAAATTATTAGAATGCTGAATAAAAATAAATCGCTTAATAATAATATATTGTCACCTTTCAACGCTGGTCATTTGGTTTTCTAGTTCAGTGGACTGCCGCATTCCCCATTGGAACATTCCCGTTAGACCCATCGCTTGTGTTATGGCTAAACCGACGTTACCGCCGTACTCATCTGCAAAAATAATCATTATGAATACTTTATTTTGCAACATACAGCGAAATCATTTGTTGTAACAGCTTCATAAATACATAACAATAACACAAATTAGATTAAAAATAATATTGTTAAAAGTTTATTACAATACAGAAAGTAACTCACCATTGCCGAATACTAAGAAACTAAGCGTGACCATAGCGATGTACACGACGCACACGAGGTCCAACCAGAAGCCGAACGCTCTGGAACTCGCGATGAACAAGTACCTGAAATAAATATACTCATTATTATACAGTCAAAGTGCAAACTTTACAGTCTTTCAATTAGAATTAAAATTGCTGCGTTAAAGTTACGACTACTTTGTATGAGAAAAGATTTGATGCAGCAACAAGCAGCTAGGGCCACACAAAAGATGTATTTTTATTTTATTAAAAAAAATAATATGAAAATATTTTTGAGTCTGTCCAACAAAAATGAATTTGGAACAGTCTCTGGACATAGGCCGTATTGCCATATTGTCCGTAGGCCACCAGTGACCGGCAAAAACAAAGTCTTAGCATCTATTACCTAGATCGTCTTTCGATTCAACACATTGTTTCCTTTGTTAACAATTTACTTTACATACCAGGCCGAGCTATGCAGGTCTTGGTGGTTATCAAACTCTCTGATGAGTGCCTCTTGAGCGCCAAACGCGCGTATCGTAGTGATGCCCTGTAGCGAGGCGTTCAGGTGAGAGAACACCGGACTGCGAGCTGTAGGAGGTGGAACAAGCACTGTATTATAGTATATATGTGGTAAAAAGGGTAAAGTGATATTTCATGCGTATTTTTGGAGTGATTTTTATTGATAACAGTATCATTTATAATGCGAGTTTTGTAAAAGCAATATCAGAACAATACTGAGATTTTTTAGGCTTATTTTTCTCACTGTTGAACTTGTTAGCTTCTGGACTAGTTAATCTAAAATGTCTATGAATCGAAACATAAAGACTTTATGATAAGTCGTGAGTAGTTAACGGGAATCGGCGTTTAATTAAGAGTTATTCAAATTAACTAACTTAACATATACAATATACTGTGAAACCTGGTTATTGGGATCTCGAGAGAGCAATAATTTTGCACCATTTAAAGACTTTTTAATTTATACATTTTTCCCATAACAAAGTTTTTAAAATGAAGACCCCTTATCTAAAAATTAAGAGAAGACCCCGCTTATAGACAGTATAAAAGTTTGTAAACAACTTTGTACAAGACTGTCGCAATTATCTATAGATGAATTCCACAAATCAAATCTTTAAGTGAGATGTTAAGGGTCAAAAATCCCATTAACTCAGGAAATTCGATAAAACAAAGGCAGGACCTTTCTAACTTATAATGATCCCACTTATCGAGATTTCACGGTATACGGTTGAATAAGTTACATGAAATGATGTTACATTAATTTCCATGCCGTGCTACCTTTGTCATCACACTTGACAAACACAGCATGACATGATAATGTGACTTCTATCCGCGGAAAAAGCCGAACAAATCCGATGTTACACGAAGGTTAGTATCTATAAAATGGTCGCGCTATGCGTCAGAGATGACTCACTCACACCCTCGAGGCGCTTGATGCTGCGCGAGGAGGACAGGTAGAATATCCGCAAGCCGTAGAATACGAAGCCGATGGCCACAGTCGGGACTAGCAGCCAGTAGTTCACTATCGCCACTACTACCACGATACCGATTAGGGAGAGACCGATCTGAAAATGATTGAGATGTGAATACGTATTATAAGTAATGCGCTATTTACAAAAAATATTTTCAAATGATGAATGATGATATAGATGGTGTCAAATATTGCAGAATCTTAAGGAAAATATACATTTAGATGTGTTTTGGACAAATTGATAATTTGCATAAATGGTATTAAAAGCAGGTATCAACACACTCAAGCATTATTGACAACCATTCACGAAATGAAGTAAATTAGCGTTTAAATAAAGGATAAATTATGGAATTATAGGCTAGAGATCCGAATAAAGTAGTTCCGACTAAATAAGGCAATCTATACTAAATTGATAGATAAGTCAATAACTATAGGTATTAGTTACCTGTAAGACGTCAAGCAACGCAGATGGCAGCACTTCATCGACCGCTCCCATATCTTTGGAGAATCTGTTCAGGATCCTTCCTGACGGGTTGATGTGGAAGAACCTCATTGGTGCGCGAGTTATGGACGCGAACATGTTGTTGTGTAGCCGGGTCGATGCGCGCATAGCCATGGTGAAGAACAAAAACGAACGAAGCAGAGATACCACGACTAGAGCGATCACCATGCCTGTGGATAGTTGGTGTGGATTAATGAAGAGGTTTTAGTTTAATAGATGCTGTTATAACAACAGATATTAAGCCTCCGCTAAGGACATTTGTAAACCACGTGACAGCGTTTAAAAGGTTAAAACTGAGGAGAAATTTAAATTTAAAAGTTACAAAAATCAATGTTCATTAATTTACTTTTACATTTATAAATTAGACTTATAAAACTCTTTATTTTCGTGCACTTGAGCAATCCCATGAGTGTTAAAGTGTTTTTGAAATAAAAGCATTGGAAATCACAGGTTGCTGCCTGTACCTGTGCAGATGGGCATTTAAAGAATAGTTTAAACCGTTTAACAGCTTAGAAAGACGATGATTAATTAACTTACCGGTATAGATATAGATGCAGTCGTATCTGCTGAGGCCGACTTTATCGTAGTAAGTGTTCTCCATGAGGCTCTGTGTGAAGTTGTTGGCTAACTGTAGCGCAGTTCCATTGGCACGCCTCATCACAGCCATCCTCTCTACAGGGTGGTCTTCTTCTAGGTTTACCCTGCAGATATTGTCTTATTAATTTTTCGCGCAAATGGTGTGACATAATTGACATTCAACCTAAAACATGTAAGTATTGAAAACCAAGCTAGGAAAATAAATAAATGCTTGCATCGTGGGGTTCGAACAATCCAAATTAGATGCACAAAGATTTTCATGGTTAAAATATGGATCACATGAATACATGTGAAAACCCGCCGCAGGGCACGCTGGTTATTGGAGAAAGCCGAATTGTATACAGCACTGTATACAATTCGAAAATATGGTATGGTCGTAATCGACAGTCTGGATAGATAAGCAGCTAGACTAGAACTGACATCCACACGGGCGAAAGCACTGGCAAAGGCTAGTTATAAGCACACTGACCAGTAGCTAGTCCACCAGTCGGACGCGGAGCCCAGTAGCTGCGCGAGCGTGGCGACCAGCATCATGACGACGACGACGCACGGGTGGCCGGCCGCGCCCAGGTACGCGCCGTACACGCGCCCGCCCACCGCGCCCGCGCTGCGGCCCTCCGCCTCCGCCGCCGGCGGGGCCGTCGCTGTTAGGTTGTCTACGGAACTCACCTGGAGGGTTATATACATGATAAGATATGTTGCTATCGGGTTTATCGAGGTGGAAAGCTATTAAAATACTTCAACCGTGGATCATATTTAGATCTAATGATTGGCTTCAGACGAGTTCACCGGGCTGAAAAGCTAGTCAAATACTTTAACGGTGGAACATAGACACTAGATCTGATGATAAATCGTCTATTATCGATATAGAAAAGAAGATGACTAGCGGCGTGACGATATTTCGGACTAGAAGCGACTTAAACATTTGCAGCTCATTTCTACTTTTCAGGCTGGATGGAGTTCACAACATCGTGCGCGCATATTTGCCTGAGTCCGGCGGGGAGATAAATTTACCTAGTAGACCTTACCTAAAACACCACACAAAGGGTTCTAAATACTAGTCTATGAGTGATTGGATATAGTGTCTAATGTTACTCTTGTATGACAGACGTTTGTAAAAATATGAAACTACATACGGAATGTATGCTCATCTGTCGTTTCCTGAAGCTGCCCTGCAGTATTGACTCAGTGTCGGTGTCGGGCGCGTTGGGGTCGACAGCCGGCTTCTCCTCCTCAGGGTCTCGCGCCAACAGCGTCGCGAAGTCCAGACCTGACGCGCTTAGCGTGTCGAAGTTACCCGCCGCCGCTATCGAACCGTTCTTCAAGATTATTATCTACGAAACAAGAATAATGTGTTAAGATGATACCTTTAACATTATGCATTTTTCAAAAACAGAAATGCTCAAAATTGATAAAATAAATTCCATACTAAATTGACACCAGCTGATCAAAAATTGTTTGGTTTCATTTTTGTTTTCGGTATAAACCACTTTTTACTTAGAATAACTGTTTTTCTTTACATGCACACAAGCATACAATGGTTTATAAACTATGAAGATACTTTTAAATGACATTTTTTTATTTTGAGATAAGACACTAATCTAACCTGATCAACATCCCTTAGGAACTGCAGCTGATGTGTGACGAGTATCCTGGTAGTGTTCCTGAGGTAGCCGACGAGGCAGGACTCGAACAGGTGTCGTCCGACGTGCGCGTCCACGGCGGACAGCGGGTCGTCCAGCAGGTAGATGTCCGCGCGCTTGTACACTGCGCGCGCGAGCGAGATACGGGCGCGTTGGCCTATAAAATGAGAAAAATATTTGATGAAGAATAGTCCAAAGAGTAACAAATACCTTAGGAAAAAAGTAATCAAAATTAATTCATGGCAAATTAGTTTAATTAATTGAATATCAGTCAGATTTAGTGCACACATTTCTGCTTGCTTGCAAAATCCATTAAATCACTTATGGGTAATACAATATACTACTCGGCTTATTTTAAGGGCGAATTTTATTCTTTTCGATGTATAAAATAATGGTTGAAAAACTTTTTTTTAACATTATTTTTAAGTTTTTTTTTAGAATTTAATATTTTTAGAATTACGTTTGATTTAAACATTATTTTTAGGAGTTTTTAGTAGCTATGCGTATCCATCGAGAGCTATATACATTCTACGACCCGTTACTAGTAAACACGTGACAAGAGTGATACCTTATAGTCTTACCTCCACTGAGACTGACGCCCCTCTCGCCCACGATTGTCTTGTCTCCGTGTGGGAACAGCGTGAAGTCACGGTCGAGCGCGCAACGCCGGACCACCGCGTTGTAGCGCGGCCGGTCCATCGCCTGCCCGAATAAGATGTTCTGACGGACGCTGCCTGCGTAAACACTGCTCTATTTACATGCTCATACGGTTGAATTTGGGCTGCTAACTTGAAAAAACTATTCAGCGATTTTTCTTTAAAATTTTTACATATGTTAGTATTTTACTCTGCTGTTTTATGTTGGCCTACACGAGATATTATAAGGACAAAGAATGGCACTCAATGATAGAGAACGCCTGAAAACAGTTTAGCGCCATCTATCCATGCCTTGAAAAATCACATGAAAATCAACATCTATAGTAGATACCACTAAACCTTTAGGTCTAAGTAATATTTACCTGCAAACAGCCAAGGTTCCTGGCTGGCGTATGACACGGTACCACCCACGTGGACGGAGCCTGACAGAAGAGGCAGCTCGCGCAGAAGGACGTGTAGTAATGAAGATTTGCCGGCACCCACAGGGCCTATTACTGCTATTATCCTGAGAAACAATATTGAATTTCGTGTTTAATTAACTTATTTATTCCTCCGGTAAACATGCGTTTGGGTACGAAATTAATCAGACGATAAATAACTACGAATAAAAGACAGACGATTATGAAAATTAAAATAATATTCTACTAAAATCTATCAAATTCCAGAACTTTCACACAACGCCATCAAGTCACAAACTAAGCAGAGATTGTTCCATCGCACAAACATTGGTCCTGGGTAGGAATCGAACCCACGACCTCGTATAGCAGTCAGTCAGGGTCACTAACCACGAGACAAAACCGCAAAAATTACAGTAAAAGCCACTCACTTGCCAGGCTTGATGGTCAGCGACAGGTCTGTGAGCGTGTTCTCAGAGTGCGATGTGATCCATTTAGCAGTAGCGTGTTTCAGTCTGACGCCGCGCGCGTCTTCCTCCACACGGGCGGCCAGTTCCTGGTCCTCGTCTTCACCTGATTCTATTGGAGCCAGGGTTGCGTTACCTGGGATGATATACGGTTGATTATCGTCAACTGATATGTGTAGCAGTGGACTGAATGGTAAAGCTGTGCAGTAAGTTAATGAAAGTGAATCTTTTATAATAAGTAAGCTTGGATAAAATATTTAGTTTTTATAGTTGAGGTTGTGGTCAGTTTTTGACTTTTTTGAAACTTGAAATAAAGTTTGATTTTATTTAACTGTTTTGGTTAAAGCTTAACTATGTAGTCTATCTTTGACATAGGCTCTTAGTATTTTTTTTACTTAACTAATTTAGTATACTTTTAGGGTATGGCTTCTCATTTCATAACCGACACTTAACAATATTTTAGCGTACGTTTAATTAGTTTGCTACTTTGATATCTTTTCTACAAAATGCAATATCACGTACCATTGCCTCTCGCCTCATCCTCCTTCGTGGAGGTACTCTTAGCGGCAACAAATTCCTCTTTTTCATCTGATCCATTTTTAGCTGGCAACTCAGGATCTGATTCCATTTTACGTGCGTCCTCTTTAGGCTTGGTTGAAGTCTGTATCTCTGCTAGTCCAGGAACTGGTTTACTCGTGTCTTCGTACATCATGAAGTTTTGTAACCGTTTTATTGATATTGTTGCTTCTGCTACTTGTGCAATACCTGAGAACATTTAAAAGTATCTAATTAGACCGGCGCGATACGGGCTAATTTTGATTTCTCGAAATGTATCTTAACCAAAGTTTTGGAAACACATTATACTCAAAATTATTAGAGGTAACAAAGCACTTCTGTGGACCGGACATAGCAAGACAACAAACATGAAGATCTCCATAGGTTTTTTTTTACTAAACAAATGTCAAAATATTTGGCAGTCCTGAGGCATTTTTCATCTAGCCAATTACTGTATCCCACAGCTGGGCAAAGGCCACCCCTAAACTTTCCACAATGTTCTATCCTGAGCCACATCGTCCCAGTCCAGAAGTTGCCAAACATAAAACACTTTCATACATGTATCTATCAGCTATTCAGTCTTCAATCCTTCTGTCCTAAATTACATGCTCAATAACTAACCTTGTGGGAAGAACACGGTCATAGTTTGTCTGAGGATATTGTAGAAGCTGGTGACCACGAACACTTGCTTGGCACTGATGACATTGTTGGCGAGCACGTACGCGAGGATCGAGCAGAACAGGCAGATACGCGTCGTGAACATTATGAATGACGTCAGAACACCTCGGATGTATGAAGTAGCTCGGATCTGCTTGATTTCTCGTCTGTAAAAAGAGTATTTTAAAGATAAGATAAAATTATTATTAAATTTCGTGAGGCGGTTTCGACCCGCAACCTCGACGCAGGGACTCCGGTTGGATCCGAAACTAGTCGAATACGCGTCAGTTAACGGTTGGAAATGATTACTGTTTAGTAATTAATTCTCTATGCCTAGGGACTTTCAAATGAAGGTAAACTTAAATTCAAATTCTCTACCTAAATACATGCTGCACCTTTATAAAAACACTTTCAATTAGAGTAAGCTCTGCTGCTGCGATATGTAATGGCCGGCTGAATGTTGTAAGACTGAAATCTTCCAACCCAATACAGCTGTGGAAAAACGAGAAAAAATGTACTCACTTTCTCGCTTTGGCGACTAGATCCGCAAATGGTTTCTCCCATGTGTACATCTTTATTACTTGTATTCCGGATAAGATTTCGTTCATGAGCCGTACACGTTCGTCGGTCCGTAGCGCCGTTTTTAATCGCAGAACTGAAGTACGTTTTCCCAAATAGGCTATCAAAGAAAAGGATTCATTTAATAAAACTATTTATTTGTGAAAAATAAAAAATAAATGAGGATTTTCAAATATTAAAAACGTCAGATAAACTAATTTGGAAATGTGTTCTAAAAAAAAGGAATTAAATATTTTATGAAAGAACTGAAAAAAAAAACACATTATTCATCGTCACGTTTCCAACTCATCGTTTGTTGCTATTAAATACATAATTATAATGTTCTATTGTTCAGTCAGCCATTTGTATTATACTCTACTCAGTTAGCTAGACATCTCATTAGGCATATCAAACTTATGGTTATGAACTCTTATCATAACTATATTTAAACTAGTACTTTTAATCATTTATTTCAATTTTCAATGTTCAAGGAGGGCCATGCTGTCTGTTGTCGTTGAATCAATCAACTCTCATTATCACATACATTTGCGGTATCCAAGTAACTACAGGTAATTTTAAATTATCATTCCTGTTTTGTTTTGGAAGGTTTCTTACTGGCTAGAATTACCAAACAGGTTGATTAGGTACTCTTATAAACTGAAATCTTAATTACGAATGATTCAGAACAGATAAGTTATAAATAGCAATAAAATACTGAAAAATAACACATGCTTTGTATTTAATAAGGTAGTGATGATTATTCCCACATAGATGTGTCAGTGTTTAAAATAATAGCAGTATAAACAATGCAGTTTAAATACGTTTGTTTTGGTCACGTGCGTGTCTCGGCGATTATTCTATTCTAGTTTAGTTATCTTCATGAAGCTATTGTTAATTAGTAGTTCACTATTCTTTTTGAGTTCAGTAGGTATATCCTGTAGTAATTGTTCTTCTTGGGTACACAGCAGATAAAACAGTACCCTATTAATAAGGCTTCGCTGCCTGTGCGTCTGACCGCCTATCGCCAGAGAATCTCATTCACAGTGAAAGTTAGACAGTCAAATTTTCGCAGATGATGTATTCCTGTTGCCGCCTTAGCACCAGTATTAAGATGGTACAGACATTACTGTGAAGGACGACTATTTTCTTTCTAAGATTTTTTGAATCTATTTGTATTTGGAAATGCGAGTGCAACTTGCGATAGACCCATTTTTCGAAAATGGCGAAATTACCCCTTAATATCATCTTTAGCAACCAGTGGACATTGTTTAAACGGTTGGATACATAAATAGCGAATGGTATGACCCCAATCGATATACCTCAATTAATAGTCAATTTTTATATTCTACAATTCAAGAACGCTCACGGGTGGTCTGACTTATGATCTTTGATTTGTTGAATTCGTTGCTGTTCCAAATTGATGAATAGCCATGTCCAACCAATCATCAAAAATATTGTCTTAATATGCTGCCTATTTGATACTGTGGCAACTCATCTAGTTAGTAGTTAGACCCTATTTATGACCCAACTGTTATAGCAACATCCTAAGGCTTTTTATCAGTAAAACTACTGTAAATAATTAAAATAATCATGATTAAGTAACAGATAAAACAACATTATTATTTAATTAATAACTATCACGCGTATTTATCGGGATAGCCGCAAAGATAGCAAAACAGTTTCCACTCCCACACCGCTGGCGCGTAAGCTCATGGTTAAGGACTGAGGTTGGCTCTAAAACTATCCGGTCTATGCCTATTATAAACGTGCCAAAACCGTTCTAAGATAAATAATCATGAGACCAGCCCAGGAAAGCTGTTATTGTAAAATGAACATTATTAACACAATGCTTTTCGCGGTGACTAATGTTCTAGTGAAATCGAGTGGAAGACGAATCGATCTTATCATGATACGGTTGCTAGGTATTACGGTGTACACAAACCATTTATTAACTTTATAAAACGAAAGTCGTTGTACTAATTGTTTCTTTGATGAGGATATAGTTTCTTGTTGTAATGAGATGCATTTCGTATTTACTAATTAATGACAATAAATAAGAGTAACAACTGGATGGGAAACATGTAGCAAACAAGAAAAAAAGAATATTTAAAAATTACTGTGGAGTGGAATCAAATATTTCTTATGAACTAAAACGGATAATTTATAGAAAAAAATTATAGGCAAACCAGCAGTCAACGCCTTTGATTTTTCTTTGAGTCTTGGTCTGTTGTAAATAAATTTAAAAAATGCCGTTGAACATGTAAATGGAATTGTACAGAGTATTCTACAAAAGACGACTGTAAATCACGGCAGATAATTTGCTTTCCACCTAAAACCAGACCAAATTCAGGCTACGCACGCTACCGGCTAACACGCACTCTTAGGTTATTATACAGTTTAATTACAGTAAATAAAACAATATTTTTTTAAAAAAAAAAACGACTCCCGCACTAAGGAATTTAATCCTTGTGTCGCGGGGGCGTTTACAAACATACAAATCACCTGCACAATGACACCCAGACTCAGAACAAGCATTTGTGGATCACACAAATACTTGTCCTACGCGGGGATCGAACCCGCGACACGACACGCACAGTGGTATTGGCGTGGTGACCTCAACCACTCGGCTATCTGTGCATGGTAAGTATAAAAAAAAATCGAATATCTCAATCTGAACAATAAAAGGACATTATCGTTAAGAAGTAAACAAATGACAAGCTATAAATGGCTTGTCATTTGTTTACTTTTTAACGATAATTTAGAGTACTTAGAGTAATTTAGAGTACCTAAATAGCAAACTTTGACTATATGTCATGATAGCAATAACCACTGTGCCCGATTTACAAATGTTTTATAACCGTCAAATTGGTGTTCTAAGTCTGAAGAGTCTGTGTGCTCGTGATTCGAAAACTAAGTGAAGTATACCACCAAACCCGCAGTGAACAACATGCCGCGTGCTCGATACCCGAATACGCATACCAGCATTTGTGATCCACGAATGCTTGTTCTGGGTATCTTGTACATACCCCGCGACGTTAAGACTAATTCTTTACTTAGATCGTTTATTTAGTAGTACAAATATGTCCATATTACCTTGTAACGGTATAAATGCCAACATGAAGCCGACTCCGACGACCGCCGCCCAGCTGATCTCGACCCACATGAAGTACGTGATGATGACGGTGGCCAGAGGTCCTATCCACAGGTAATGGAGGAAGATGATGGCCACGTCGAACCTGTTCACGTCGTTCGATAGTAAGTTCACCACTTGACCGACTGTCGTTTCTCCTAGCGCCGTCTTTGATAATCTTAATGACTGAAACAAAAAATGATGGATCTTATAACAAGAAGTTTTGTTCATACTTTTGTCGTAGTCAATCAACAAACTAAACTTGTGTGTAAATAGGATATTCTCGGTTCTATTGTTTCTTTAAAAAGTAAAGCATTTTTTAACATCAGTCATTTTTCTCAAAGCTGATAAATCCCTGATAGTCGTAGAAATTGTGTAGCGTCATCATAATATTATGTTATTTATTGTTACTCGCTTATTGAAATTGTTTATTATCATTACCACACTTAGCGTAATAATAGCTGTATTTGGTATGTGTTTATGAGCTAAAATCAGTTTTTATTAATATGGCTAACTTATGTGTCATAGAGGCTAATTAACAGCAGGTTGTGTGTTCAGCGCAAGTGCCAAAATCAGAAAAACTTACACGGCTGCCATTAATGATAATGATGTGAGTTCAAAAATTAGATAATAATTAAAGAAACACCTTTCGTATGTGAAAAATGATTATGCTCCAATAATCTTTTTTTTTTAATAATAATAAATTAAGCATAACATATTTTTCGATATTATCACTTTTATAAGAAAGCAACAACAATAGTTGCAATTTGTGTCAATCACTGCGAAGGAAATAAATAACAGTTAACTGTTTGAAGATGGTTAACTAATTCCAAGGTTGCAACTCACTACACTACAACATGCATCAAACATTATAACATACATTATTGAATGCATGTTATAAGACGCCAACAAATACGAATACATGACACTGTTTTTAAGCCTTTATACTTTCTTACACACGATTCATATTTATTATGATTATTTTAACATTTGTTTTCCGAACAGCGAAATCTGATTTTGTTCCTCTCAGAGTAATCTATGTAAGACGAGTCGACTTGAACGAGCTCGAAAAACAACACAGACAACTGGTCCTATCTCTCATCAAAATACACGATAAGCTAAACTAATAAATTAGCTCAACTAATGACTAAGTATAAACAGTACTGTGAGTACATTATAATAAAAAATACTACAATGTAAATAATCAAAATGTGAATAACGAACTCGTAACATTCGTGACATAACAGACAGTTGCCAAATAAAAACAAATGGATGTTAGTAAATATAGATAAGACAACGAAGAATGATAAAGATGTTCGAGAGCTAAAAATATTCAGGGAGTTCACTTGATATACAATGATGATTATTATTTTTGGAAACCTTTTTTTTTAAAGGTACTGAAAATTATTTTTCACGATCTTACTAAATGAACTCGAAAAGTCTTACTAAATGAAGTCGGAACTGAAAAAAGAAAATTTACCACTAGTTTTTTAACTAAGATAATATTGTATTTGGGACCCAGTGTAAATGGCTATATGAAAATAAATTAAACCTATTCATATGAATGCAAGACAAATTAAATACATATTAAACAGGTTTAAATGAAGGAGGAGAAACCTCCGTGTAATTAAATGAACTTTCCGAAAACACACTAAATAGGTCATCCTTGTTTATACTTGATCGATGGACCCTTAAAGCGATGTTTAACATTTACATCATCGTTCCTTTCAAAATGAACATTCGGGGGTTAAACCTAGAAGGCGTAAAGTAAAGTTGACGTGTATTAATTACTTACCTTTCTATATATGAGGGAGCAGCAGGCGACTCGGAACTTCATGCCCATGTGTAATATGGCCATCATGTAGGGATGCACGACGAACACGTTTAGCGCTGAGCACAACACTACGGCACCTGCATACATATACGCTTCCTCCCGCTTCATGGAGTGCCCCGGACTGTAGAACTCGACCAGCTTGCCCAGGAACACTGGCTGTGCAATCCTGGTGTTGTAATTTCATATATAGTATACATTCTTTGTGATTTACATCGACTTTTCAATTCAAGACTTTTGGAGACAATTTTATTTGTACTAGATGGCAATCTTTGCATGCATAAGTAATGAAACAAACGGGGGACTGATAGAAGTCACGGAATGCATGCAATGTTAAAAAAATGAGAATTTAACTACCAGGCAAGATTTATAAACGCAATCCATGGTTGTAAAGTTAATGGTTTTCTTTTCAAAAAATGATTTTCTGTTTGCAATATTTATTCCATGCTTTAAGGTAGGTAATCATAAACTTAACCTGTTATTCTAAACTATAATATAATTTAATAATGATGCTTTAAAAGATAAACTAATCAAGATATGCGATGTATAAATACGAGATAAGAAATCAGATGAAGGTTATTAGCATCGAGTCAATAATGACGGTTGAGACTAGACTAGAATGTTCTGATAAACAACTATTACTACTTCCTAATAATTTCATCTAAATATTTACAGAACAGCACGCATTCAATGGGTTCTTGGAGGAGTGTTGCTGCTTAAGTATTCTACATACTAGAACATATTCCTAATTTTAAATCGTTGAGTTTCCAAAATGTATAACACTTTACGATCAAAATGTTTAACATATTCATCTGTATACCATAATTCACCTTTACCGAGCTGAGTTGTAACATAATTTGTTTATACTCCAATTTCATCTCCGAAAGGGCTCATCACAGACAAATATGCTAACCAATTAGGATAGGATTAACCAACATAATATGAGCTACGAATTAAATTGCTATCTAAATCTACGAGAGCTCAACAAGGGCTCACTTTTCTGTGGTATTTAAAGCACTGTCCACCTGGTCGTGCAGAGCCAGCAGCCGTAAGTGCATGTTTTCTTGCATCGACTGCCCGAAGTAGCCGATGAACGAGCCCAACATACGTGGCTGTTGGATTCTAGGGAACATAGGAAACATTACAGGATCGGGAAGGGAATGAGGAACTTATGTAAGTTATGGACCTATTGCAGTCAAAACTAGTTCGGAACTCAAAAGAAGCTCGTGTCTAAACTACAAATGCACAAGTTAATCGATCTCAGGTCAAGCTACACTTGATATGGTCGGTCCGTAGATGGGTAACCATCTATATCAAAACGAGTATTTCCGTGTTGTCCAGGTAACTGAGTGGATGCCAGATAGGCAGTCACTCCTTGAGGCCACTGGTACTTAACCACATCTGGTTGCAGCTGATCTTAACATATTTGGGAAAAAGTCTAGAACGATGATGATGAGGATGTATTAAAACTAGTATTTTCCCAGTGAATGGCTCTTATCTTCCTATTTATATGTAAGGTAATTATGTCAAATATTGAATACATAACGTCATTTGGGTAGTGAGGTGCAAAGCTGAAGCCGCGACATTTGTGGTTAATAATTATAAATTATATGCACGACTATCGGTTATTGATTTCATTAATTAACACACGTCATTTCGTGTAAAAAATATAACTGGTTTTATTAAGTCGAAGAAATAATCAATATGTAATGGTTACTGTTGCTGATTTTACTTTTACATTCAATAAAAGGAGAAAACCGTTGATGGGTGAGTTATTCATTCATTATCGGCCCAAAAATTAGTTTAAGTATATTACTGTTTTGACGAAGTGTTGGGTATCTTCGTAATCTCATTAAAGTTTGTAAATAAACAAAACAGCGATACCCCTTATTACGTCTAGCGCTTGTCTGGGCATGAAATCAGGCGATATCAGCACAGATTACTCCAATTGTCACACTTATGAACGATAACTTATCAACTAAGATTGTGATAAAGTGATTACTATTTGTAAACTATTGAGTAACAAGTCATAACAGGATGAATTATCTGTTATGATAATAAGACACAATATAAGTATGACAATATTCTTATAGCAATCGTCAAGTAATTTGTGTTAAAATAAACATTCTTTGAATTATTTTAAAGTAAATGTCCGCATATTTTCCGTCTTTGTCAAAGAAATTAGCTATTTATAAGCACTCTTTGTTTTGCTTGTCAATTTGCAAGGTAATTAAAATAAAATTGAGGACGATGACGTTCTTTATTTTTGTCTCTTTTAGATAACATGATCAGAAGTGTCACCTTTGCCTTTAAAGGTTGTAGATTTTCGAGTCTAAATATGCTAATGTATTTTATTTATTAATAACACTTATCTTGTTATTGCAAGCCAGAAAAAAGCGTTGACGAGATCGAGATGATAATAATGCTAAACGAGTTAATTAGAGCAAGAATATTTCAGAAACTTAAACTTAAATTAGATTCTAGAGACATTTACCCAACTACAAGACCATACTGTAGATGGCGTAAAGAGCTTGACTCCTACGTAAAGAATAGGGATTTTTTAACTAAAATGGAAAAAATAAAAGAGGAGATTTGGTGACCAGTGAACATTGGCCTCTTTTTCTTCCTCCTCAAAATGGGCTTATAATAATAATAGAACTAATCTACGTTTTTTAGGACGAGATGGCCCTGAAAAATGCCTCCTAATTCCACAATCAAACATGCGATTAATAACACATAATGTTTCAGAAAATCTACCACAATAATCTATCCACCTATAGATGACTATAGGTGGATTTTCTATACTGAAAATTAAAATACATGAAATATATATATATATGAATAATATATCTTTGCTATAGAAACGAAGATTAAACCTATTAGAAAACACAATCCTATCTCCCACTGGGACTCATGTATTAAGGCTAAAAGTCCTTGACGCATCTATTACACAAGACCTGGCTTAAACGGATCGTATCCGAAAACATCTGGAAGCGCTGTAAATGGCTAGACGGAAAGTCGTCTTAAGAAATACTGACATCATGGGGCAAATGTATTAAGTAAACCTTGAACCGACGAAAATAGATAGTTACAAATAAAGAAATAAAGAATATTGAAGTAACAAGTATATGTTTTCCTCCAACAAATTATGTTACGACCTTTTCTATGGCATAAATGGGTAATTTGTAAGGACTCTTGACATGCAAATAAACAAATGAGGTTAAGACAACGAATACCCAAAAAGTGGACTGTGTTTGTTGTGTTGTGTTTTTAGAGTGCTTTGATTGATTTTGGATGATATAATACGGTCACCTAGGTATCATCTTATCGGCGGATTGACCGAGCGAAATCATTAACTTAAAAAAAAAAACGTCGAATAACAAATTTTCAGCTACCGATACAATAGTATTTGTTTATGTTTACGATGTAGGTTACTTTGAAAAATAACAGGCTTCTTAAAATACCATAATTAGATAGAGTTCCTACGCATTTCATTATCATGAATTTATGTGTAAAACGGGATGAACATTCATACAAACACAAACCGCAGAACAATACTGATAAACGACAGGAACGTTTCGCGTTACGTCTCGCATTAGTCACAAACACTAATAAGGTCGACAGCATGTTAGCAGAACGAATTAGGAATATCAGCCTTATGGCTTTGTGATAAGGACTATTGATAAAGTATTGATGTGGTCTCTACAATATGACAATAAGTCGACTGGTGCGAAGTACACAGGAAGGCGACAAGGCTTGTGGATACAATTGACGCCTTGTAATGTTAGCTTTTGATGTTCGGTTACAAGAGATAAGGCTGGTCGGCGTGTTTCATTTAATTATGAATCAAACACAACATTTAAAATAAGGTTACTCTTAATACTTATTTCTTCATAAATATGTCGTATATTTATTGTTCGATTACCTTGACAGAAGCGAAGTTTACAAAGAAATATTTATTTCCATAATATGTTATTGTAATTATTAAAACAATTTACAGTTTGCGTTAATTGTTAACGGTTCTATATCGCTATAGCGGCGCGGGTGCTGACTTTTGAGTGTGCAGTAATAAATGTTTAGTGCAAATGATATTGTTACATTCATATCAGATTCGTTACGATTCCGACCCGCAATTATCGTTATAATTAATGCACTTATCCAACTGCACACACCTGTGTATTTATACCTACTATTTAATAGTACACAACAAGCACAAAGTATACAACTCATAAGGCGCTATGCATTTATTAGAAAGAAGAAAAAAAACGGTGATGTTTTTAAAACGGTTGACGAACGATTATACAATAATATTCCTTATTCAAATTAAGATTAGTCTGAAAGTAGCATGTCAGAACAAACGAATAGAATCGAGCTAATAAATCAATGAAATGACATCGAAATTGGCGACTTGCCTGCCTAACGCATGTTATTACCGAATACCATAATTATGGGTTACCATAGCAATTGTTGTGGTAATCTAAAGCCTCAGGATTCAAGGGAACATTGAACTACCGCTATTGTATCCATTATATACGGATGAATGACTGAATTAAATACATAGAGTCATTGCGAAATTAGGTGCACGTTACTTTATCGCCGTGGAAAGGTTATTATCGATCGATGATTAAGACGGAATAATTTACATAACGATCAATGGGAATTGGCAAGTGTCGCGGACTTTATGTTACGACGGCGAGACGCGGACGTAGTAGTGGAAATCTTCAGCTATTTATAAATCGATTCATACTTATGTGCTACCAAATAGTAACTACGTTAACACGACAAAACAGACTAAATATAGATAAAAATAGACCGTCATACACATGGCAAAGACCTTATTTAACATTTTACTATCAGTAAATTCCTATGCCACAATATTACGATATATTTCATAAAATACCAATTAAATGTGCAAGTCAAAACAATAATTTCAAGTTCATCGTCATATGACGTGTGGTTCGCTAACGGTCGAAGGATTATTGACCTGTTTGGATCGCGTCTTTCGTCGTGTTCTGCCTCTCGCTTGTTAGATAACACCGGCGACAATGCATACAGCCAAGGTCACGAGCAAACACTCGTGACGTATGAAGGCTATTCTGTTTGCCAGTAGCCTGTTTTCAGCGCACGCTTTGAAGGAAATGTCGGGCTTCGAAAACAAACAAAGCTGTTAAAATAGATCTCGTACAGTGAGAACGATATACACGGACGTAATATAGGTCGATGGATAAATAGTTCTTTTAGCAATATTATTATACAATTTACAGTTGTTCGATAAATGGCAAGTATGTTAATGCATAACGAATTATTATGCTACATCTATAAAAAATCTAAAACGACATAAATAAATTATTACCTATGTCGTCAACTTACACATTTGCATTACTTTACATAATTTTAATGTAGTTTTTGACAACGAGAAAGATTAATATGGACAAAATTACAAAATTATGAACTCTTATATGACGTCAGGGCGTTCTTTTTCAAGAAATCTTAAACTTAAGCGTTTAAAGTCAGTTTTATGCCGTACAATGGGTTCGTATTCGTCAACCGGTAGAATTTGTAGGTAATAATTAGCATTAGTTTGATAAACATTTTCTGCACGCTCGTGATAAGCGTAAAATTACGATAAAAAGAGGCCGAAATGGATTCTATCAAGGTCCCATGTCATGTTTGAGGACGATGCAGATTACAAAGGGGATAAGCACAGGTCTATATAACTATAAGTAAGTGCTCAAACGATTAGATGAATCAAATGTATTAGAGGAATACTACCGAACAGTGCATGACCCGATAATTGTTACAATTAATTTGGCCAACTATATATATCGATCAATTTGAACGCGAGCAATCGATTTACACGTGTTGTGTGGGCGTCAATTCTGTCACTAAGTTCCTTATGTTTTATGACCATCAATTATATGGACATTGTTATTTACAATGCTAGGATATGTAGACAAGCAATTTCAGTAGTAAGAACCGTTATGATAGCATTTGGGACTACAGCATATTTTTTAATCTATAAAACCTTATTATCCACACGAATCTCATATATCTCTCTACCTTTAATTTATTTTCAAAGAACTACAGGCATTTAAGTAAAATGCAAGATGAAGTTCAAAATTTTTGTCAATGAGTTTGTTTACCCGTGAACTCTATTAAACTTCGCAAGAAGTAAACGGTGCAAAGTGTACATATTACAAATATTAGGTAGACGTGCTTGAAAATCTTGATTGAGAAGCTCATACTCAACTAAACTTAGACTAAATTGCAGCAATTATAACAGCAGCAGAGATTTATCCGGCTATTATATATTTAATAATTTTGACCGCTATCCAATCCATTTTAAGGTCACTTGACCCTGGGAACAGTTATCAGCTTACGCCGAAGGATCAAAGCAGGTAAACATTAACCTTATCATTATGTCACTTCGTGCTAACATGTGTACGCATTACCGGCAAAGTAATAGCTCGCTAATTAATTATTAAATGGCCGTCCTCGGAAGAACTCGTGTCCAGTGTTTTCTTGTATGACATAATCTTGACACGAAAGTAATTTGCGGAAAATTTCGTACTTAGAATTAATTGATAAGTGCTTTTTTTCTTATAAGTAATTAGAAATTAGTAAAAAAAATAGATGAAAGTAGGTTGACACTTAGTAGGTTTTGTTCTGTTGTATAATTAATCGTGTTCTACTAATTAGGTACTAAAGTAAATTTAGACATAGTAAATTTATACTCAACGTTTTTTGCCCAAATGCCAAGCGGTATGTTTGCATAAGGAGCAAAATGTAACCTTGGTATCGATAGACGTTACACGCAGTTATAGCTCAGACGATGCATAGCAACATGATATCGACTGTGTAAGTGTGTAGTGTGTACTTCCGTATGCCTCCACTACGTTAGGATTTCAGATCGATTCACGACATACTTTCTTGGCGGCTCACCTTACATTTTCTTTGCATGAATAGTGAATGGCTCTGTTTACCTGTCTCACGGTGAGAAACTTATGTTCATTAGGCTTACTCCCGATAGAATCAAGTTCCTTGTTTCGTCAAATCACACTGATATAGACCTGGTACTCTTGAACCCGATACTACTACTATTCGCACAGTGTACAGTACATTCTTATTGGAAGAACGCTGATTATATCGGCCGAATCGAGAAACGAATTAAATTGGAATCAATATCAAAAAACTAAACCAGTTAGGGGGGCTAGTCTGCGGGCCCGTACAGTCGTACAGTGCGGTGCTAGATAAGTCAGAAGTCTAATAGCTGTAAATCATCAGCTCAATGTAAGAAAGTGACAACTCGATGAACGACGTGATTTCATAAAGCCCATGTTTTGTAATATTGAATAGAACCTCGTATTTTCACTTTATTTATTTGGATGCAGAAGGTATACTAAGTAACTCTTAACCACTTATGTGGGACGAATATATTTTTGGCATCATGCAACAAGTCACGAGAATTATTTTTTTAAAGTTGTAACTCTTGTATTCATTACAATTATTTACGAAGGTACGAGCACAGTAAAGTGGTGTAAATGTACCCATATTTTAAATGAATGGTGACTGAATGACGTTTGTTGATGCTGACGCCATAGTGACGAGAACCAAGGATGCCATGATTAGTGTTTACTGACAACGATGTACTTACACATATAATTATATACAGTGTCGTTTAATATACTTTGGCGCTTTGACATTTACAGTAACATATAAAATTTAAATGTTATTTTCCTAAACGAATATACTTTCGGTAAGTAATTGAAAATAAATTAATCTCGAGCAGAAATCTTACAAACACTCAAGGAATACAACTCATTATATGCATTGTGACCGGAAAAAGTCCGGAGACCCATATTTTAACCTTATAAGGCTTCGCATGGTTGTTTAGTTTAAGACTGTAAAGGTTTGTTTATAAAGGAAAGAAAGAGTTTTAACTAGGAACCTTACTTATATACCTATGGCAAGTCAAGCTTATGATATGGAAACCGATGCTGCCGTAAAATAGGGATCTCCATTCTATTACTGTTAAACTTCGTAAGTCTGAATTTATGTTGGCATCTACTTTGGAGTATTGACAGATAGTAAGAATAATTCTATCTCACATATGCGAAACACAACAAAGGATGGATAAGGGAATTACCACAAGGTTGAAGCGTGAAGTCTAAGAGAGATTGCAAAAACCTGTTGGCTTGAAGTGAAACCGGTTTTAGACTAAGTTTCATCCCGATTTCAAAAGGTGAGGCTATTATGTTACTGCTAAATGTCAGGTAAGGAAATACAATGAACTCATTTTGTGCCACCATGCCGAGACCAGATTAAAAAAGATACATGCCCAATACTAAAAATGAGTTTGGTCTGCCTAAAAAGCTCGATGGCCTTTTCTGCAAAAACATATTTAATACTTTGAGTAAATCCCAAATGATATTTTACCTCCTTGGTAGAGGACGTGTGAGACATCAAAATTAGGTTAAGTGCTTATACTACTTGCAATTTTCCAAAATTTTAGCCAAATATAATAGGATTCATCTTTCATGATTCAGGATTCAGCTTTTTACAGCGCTTGAAAAGAGATGAATCTCTTATTTTTTGGGTAAACCAGCAGTTTTTAAACCGGAGGTAAAGCTTCCAAACAAAGCAATTAATTCGGTTGAGGAAATATATTTATTACGTAGAAAAGAAGTTACCAAAGTGTTCAAAAATCGCTGTATAAAGCGACGTTTAGCTAGTACGTATACACAAACATATTACTTGTGAGTAATTTGTATAAGACGTTTACTTTAATAATAGTGGCATCCATCCCCGACAAGTAAATTCCGAGAATCATTCGTCGGCGGTTCACATGAGCTTGTTTTGCGTTTCTATACTTGTTATTAAAACAAAAGTGTTACGATTACTATTTAATTGATATAAATCCATCCTGTTATTGTGTACTCTATCGTAAGAAGTTTGTATTTCCATCTTATAAGTGAGAATTTTCTAGGAAGACAGTAGAGCGTCTAATCGGAATGATGCCTTTTTTTCCAGTGTTAGACTTTGAATTTAATGTTAACAGAAATTGATCAAATAACTTTGAATGGAACTAAGGACTGTGTGATATTACAAATCGTTACTATCAAGCCCCTCTCCTAAACTTTAATGCAGATTATCTTTGTAAATTTTTGTTGTTCGGAAAAAGGCAAAAATACGACATGTAATATTTTTTATTAGCTGAGGGACTTAATATACAATTTTCTTTATATTTAAATCTAGTTTTCACATAACTGCTGTATTTCCAGAAATCATTGCGACATAAATAATATCGTTATGAAATATAGGATACATACAAACAAGGCAGTTATTCAGAATTGAATCTAAATTGACTTCTTCGTTATTCTAGAGAACTATCACGTATTTTATATGACGAAATGGGTTTTAGACGCGATGACATACATACATAAACATTCTCAATAAAAAATATGGTTACGAAGCAATAACTACACCACATGTAGGTGGGTACTCGTGAAATTACTTTTGTGGAAAAATGGAAAACCCTGTCGAAAAATTATCAGTAAAGACCTTCGAGCATGTGTTAATTTCTAAAGCAGTAGAAATTTATTTATTAGGGATGACACATGCGGAAATACCTATTGTTAGTATTCTTTGACGTTACTGAACAACGTGTAACGATGACGTAAGCATTTAAAACCGAAGGTCGTTTATTAAGATTTTTTCATAAGCGACTCGACGTGACATAGTGGCATCCTAAAGTAGTGGGCTCGGCTTATCTAGCTAACTAACGGTAATGCCGCCGCCATATAATAAAAATATTTTTCTTTTCAAGAACGAATACTTTATTAATAACGTCTTTTATAATAGGATAGACTAAAATCTAAATTGTATTCACTCTAATGCCCTAATTAGAGACCCTACTGTCCTTTTATTGCAAAAATTTATATTTAAAGGTTTAAAAAACACAACAATTCAAAATCTTTAATGCTTCTGATTTATAAGCAGTCCATATGGTTTGACGTATGTATGTATGGATGTGGCATGGCATATGTGTGTGTCAAATGTTGCATGACTAAATATTTAGCATTCAGCATACGGCCGTAGTTGAGGCTCCCAAAAAATACTTACTACATAGTTATAACCGCATATATTAACATTCTAAATGCGTTGAGGAGTTATATTCAATGAAGTTTACTTTATTACGATGTCAATGATCTTTTATCATTTATTTTCACCTCAATTATCTCAGACTATTACTAATATGCACCAAAACAATTAAATAATAAGAGTCAATCAACTTTAAATGCAAACAAATCGATAAATTGTTTTGACTTTAATATCACGAGATTTTTACTTAATATGTCGCAATTCTACACTCTACAAACGTATTTTGTATTTGGCTTAATGTTAAGCGCTTAGAGCGTATTTGGAAGATTAAATCATACTTATTAGTTATTACAGAAAATGTTGATATTTTATCGTGATTAAAATGTTTAAAAAAGATGTCATGAGTATAAAAATCGTGACTTAGCGTTAAAATTCAAAGGCCTAATACCTGAATCTGTATTTTAACTTATTTTTAATCAATAATTTGGAAATTGTTCATCATCCTTATCTAATCAAATGAGCACGGCCTTTAACTAACGGGTCTTTTGAAGCACTGGGAAAATCGATAACTTTTGATCAAAACTGTAATAATAGATAGTCTTAATCATATAACTGCACATGTATATTCCTTTCAACCATGATTTGTATATGAATTATTGACTTAAAATGGAGTGGTAAACGAGATTGATATCGTAGGATACTTCCGAACTTTTTAATTTTAACCTTGTGTCAAATTTTACAAAATAGATTTTTTTAAGAGTCTCATAGGCGCTAGCCAAAACTATTTTTGGATTAATTGTTATCGACGAACACTTATCTTCTGTCCTATGTTAGTTCATTCTGCTCTGAGTTTCGCCAGACACTACGGAATTTTTGTTTGACGAAAAATAAATTTATCAAGGGATATTTGTGTATACTTTTAAATAACATTGCCTCACCTTATCCCACACTCCATGAAGAGCAGTACGAATCCGTAAAGCATACACCTCGCGGCGTACGCTCGTAATATCACACGTAAGAGACTAGGCTTGCGTTTGGCTCCTGCACGCCGGACCTCGTCTTCCCACAGCCGCGCGAATTTGTCCCCTAGTGGTCCTGGAAATACAATACAATTAGTTTACTCAATACTATATTTCGCTCCACAATGTAAAGTAGTATATAGTTAGGTGACAATAGCCATACACAGATCTTAGAAACGCGCATATAAAAATCTTGATGATCCACATTAGAAGTTCATGTTTTTTATCAAATAACTGTCTAAATTAATTGGAAATAGTTTTAAGAATAAAAGTTTGATAATATCTCAGTTTAAAAGAACGGTGTAATACATAAAACGCAATAAAATAATCTATTATGTGACTAATTGCAGCCTATTATCTATAACATCGACTTGGTATTTTCATGATATTTTGCCTCACAAGAGTAAACTCTCAATAACAACGAAAAAACGGACATTGATTTCTTTCTCAGAAATAGTTTTATCTACAGTAACTGTGAGACGATCTCGCCTTTTGTATTCATTACTGGTAATTGTATAAAGGCTTATAGACTCCGCAATAAATAGCTTAATCATCACGTTCAAAGTCTTGTAGATCGCAGTGTCGATAAGCAATCAACGTTTATTTTGCGACATCACAGCTGACCTGACCTAACATCAACTCGTGTAAGGGAGACGTAGCTCACTCCATGTAATGCGCTATCACGCTCCCACATACGTTATAGTATACTTTTAGAAGTGGAAGTAGGACCTAAGTAAACAAGTACTTTGCGCGTATTCATCCGCTTCGTAATAGTCTTACATTATTCATAGTGGACTTTGAATAAATTGTCCTAACTGAACTATGTAGTACGACCCACAAGTTCCAAGTTCAATTCCATACAAAGTTGATTTTTTGTCACACTAATACATTATACAGCCAATTATTTATGAACTAAAAGATGGCATGTACATGTTCTGAGCGAATCTACTCGTAAGTTTAACAACCGCAGTATAAGAGTAAGGGCCGATTTTTCAATCACCAGATAATTTTTATTCGACGAATATGTTTGACGTTTTGACAGCTTTTGTATAGAAAATATGTCAAACGGCCATATTTATTCCTCAGATAAAAGTTATCTGGCGATTGAAAAATCAGGCCTAAAAGGAGTAACTTTTATTTTGAGATACATATTACTTACTACAAAGAAACCCGATCACACACACTTTTAATTTGTGGGGGTACCTACAAATTTATTTATTATACCTACCAACAAATGTATGACCGTGATAATTGTGGGTTAGCCTTATTTTTTGTAATTGTCAAAAAATCGTCTGATTCAGCTGTCTAGCTATCACGGTTCTTAAGATACGGAGGGACTAGGGCAGTGACGGACGGACAGGCAGACGGACAGACAGCGTAGCCTCAGTTATAAGGTTTTTCTACCCTTTTGGCACAGAACCCTAATAAAAACAATTCTGAACGTGAACAAGTAATAAAAGTTTTTTTTTTACAAAGTTCGTCGAATACCCGAGTTTATTGCTAGAAATTTAATATTCGTGAAGAGTAGGTTCTTGCAACAGTGTATATCTGCTGCCCAGGAATTGCGACACGTAATGAAACCATAATTGCGTCTAGTAAGTACTTTGAGATTATGCTAACTTAGGAGAAAATTATTTATGTTTGAATAAAGCAAGTTTCATAAATAAAACATTATTCGTTACAACTCTATAGACAATATTAAAGTGGTTTACCTATTACCTAACGATATTTAATATGAAACAAACTTTACTTCTAGCTTTTATTTAAACTGAATTATCATGCGGGTATTTTATTTGCGTTAGAGAACTTGTGTATTTCGGGATTTTGATATTGATTTAAACCTTGAATTGATATTATAAAACTTGTTTCCAGACTTTTTACGCTAAATTTTTAATGAAAGGAGCAAAGCGAGGGTTGGAAGCCACAAGAACAATAAGAAAAAATACGGCTAATTTCTTTTGTTTTAATGTAGTTTCATCAGAGTAATACAACTCTAAAGACAACAAATGGAACGTACATTTACGGTAGGTTAGTATAACATTGTAAGCTAAAATGTAAACATGCAAATAGCACGAGATTAAGTTAAGCTTTAAAAAAATTGATTGTCTTATGAGTGCAAATACCCGATGTTCTTTATCTAAGGTTTAATGACACATAATTCTTGCGTAAATACGAATGCGCAATACTTTTGTATTTAGCCCCCTTAGTAGTGACATTTCGATAGTCGCTAGCGGTGACAGAAATCGCTTAGATGTACGGAAATGACAGATCTAAACCGAAATGTCATTTCCATAAATTTAGTGTTTTTTTTTGACGCAAACGGTAATAGAAAAGTCCTTAGCTAGAGGGACAGATAAGAGTTATTATGATTTATAGAATAAACAAATTGAAAACGAGTTAATTGGACATTGAACTTGAAACTACGTAATCGGGCCAGGCGGCCGGTATTTAAGCATTAGTGTTCAGATTATACAGGTACCTACTATGATTCGTTGGCTCTGATTTTTTTTTATTTTTATTTTTTTGCTATGGAAATCTTAATCAGCATAGCCATTAAGATTCAATGTTGACAGAGAAATAAACTAGTCTAATTAGACAAAGTATGTATTTGTTTTTATATTCAGCTGACGCGAAGTATATCCGGTACTTGTTTAAGTAAAATGTACAATACAATAGGTATCTCAGCATGATATCTTAGCAAGGTTGCACACAATTAAGCTAGGTCATCAATTAAACAATCTGACTAGCGTTGCCTTCTCAGAAGTATATTTTGCATAATATTCTAGGATAACGTAAAGTTGTAGCCTAGATACCACAGCCGAATCAACAATCTCGCTGTTTACATTTGTCAATATTGACTACCTACTTATGATGACTTGCGAATCTCGCAATTTCATAGAATTATCCAGTAGGTATTAGAGGTGAAGTAGAAATTGTGACAATCAATGTGGGTAGAACAGACTTTTGTAGACAATATCACGTGGGGCACTATTTTCTACAAAATCGCATGTCTTCGGCCGTATGTATTGTATTCACGGGCTAGTATTTTACGAAACAATAAACCATTGTACGTGCTACTTAAAGTAAGGAACCTTAGGTAGGACGTACCCAAAAGGTAAAAATGGAAGCCATATTACTGAATTGAGTATTTTCTCACGAGCTCATTCTGTATTTTACATGTAGTTATGAATCTCGGAACTAAAACTGATGTTTTTATGTTTCTATTGCCGTTTTGTGTCACGTGTTGATTTTTGTCTTACTTTCGACTTTTTAGTCGAAAAATAAATACGATAATGGAGGAATTGAATATCGTTTTTCCTTTGTATGATAGTGACCTCCTATGCATTTCGTAGGTAAAAAAATTAATTAGATTGGTACAACGAATTTAAGTAGATGATTCTGACTTCGTTACTAACCAATTATATGCTTTATTCGGTCAAAGGCATTCTGGCATTAGTTACTGACGGCATTTTGAGACACTAATTCAAAGCTATTGTTATTTAGAAAAAGAATCTTCTTACTACCTACAGACTAAATAATTATTACTTTTCATACGTATACAAATTCCCCATTAGCACATTGTTCACTTTTTAAGTCAGAAAGCCGCTTAGCTTGGAACAGACGCGGCAAATCAAGGTTGCTTACGCGTAGGTACGTAGCTGCGAAATACGTACGTATTTTTCGGAGATACTATTAAAAAACTGTTTATCTTCTTTCTAGTAGTTCTAGAAGAACGTGAAAACAAATAATATTATTGTATCTAGATTGCACAATATGCAAAATGCGAAGGATACAACATCGTGGATGACGAATATTCTCTATAAACTCTTTGCGTTATAAACGAAATTCATTCTATTTCAATGATTTTCATATGAGTACGGGATTTTCTTTATTAGAATTTTATTTTCTAGATTTTAACTAGCTTTTAATAGTAGGTTTACAAACTTTAACGAAATACTGTTAGAAGTGTATATAAAATTTTTTTGGTGCAGGTATTTTTTCTACCTTCATTTACATTATTATTTTAATGTATCTTGATTGCACAGTTGATTAGCTATCACACATTACCATAGATTGCTGTTATATTTTACTATGGTGATAATAATGGTGTTTGATAACACTCACCATGTGCATAAATAATAATATCTGCAACTTTTTTACAAATACTTAAATATAGGAAAAGGCCTTTCTACATTCAGAAGAGGCAGTATATTAACTTAAATGATAAAGTAGAAATAGTTAAAGGAACTTACCAGAAGAATGTTCTACAAGAGGCTCATAAAGGTCTTGCTCTTCCATTTCTCTTTTGATACCACTCCAAAAAATTGGCAGGGTCCATCTAAAACATGTATATATTTTTAAATATAGATGCTAATTAAAGATAAATTTGTTCTTAAACTTTATTTTATACATCATTTAAAAATGCAGGTAGATTTAAAAATATTTTAAATATAGTAATAAGTTAATATTAAATACTCACGTGAATGTAAGGGCTGATAAGGGACCTGCCTTGGCCCTAGGATGTGGAGGGCGTCCTTTTTTATTTACTGACTCCATGATTTACCTACCTACGAAAAAGTCGCAAAATTAATGTACCTAATATCTGCAATTAAATATTCATTTGGATTCTAAATATAACAATATAATTAGAAAAAAAAATATGAAAAAAATCCGTAAGATAAATAATTCGTCTTTATAATTCAGTTTTATTTCCTATATGTGCAATGTAGTTCATGGAAAGCTATAAATACTTACGGTTGACTCCGGCGGTCGGTATGGTTTTGTAACCTTATAGGACGTGCAAACACATGACCTGTGTACCGGCACTCCGCTCACGCACTCCGACACGAAATTCAAACTAAACAAAAATGTGCACTACCTACTTATTATTTATTGTATACCTAGAGCAGGTAATATTTTTTTTCATTCAACCCGCTCGTGGAAAATTTGATTGTAAGGCACTGGTAACTAGGTACTTGGGCAATGTTGTGCGGATATTCATCAAAATAACTTTTAAAGAGCAGAAATAAGTAACCGAAACACTTTTGAACACAGCACGTACAATTTTATTAATATTTGATCTTGATAATCAGTCCTTCCGCGACCACCGCTAATTTTTTACTGATAAAATTGTAGTGAACGAATACGAGTGTGACAATCAAATTGTCAATGTTGAAAGTGAAATATCAGTTTGACGGAAGACACTGACAGTCAACTACGATATTCTCGACTGTCTTAAATTTAAAATTATAAACCTACATTATAAAACTACGAGAAACCGGCTGAAAAGCACCAAATTGTGTAATGATTTCTTGAAATTGGTTATCCTAATTAAATTTATAAAAAATAACATAAGTAGTGTTTACAAATCCTGTGTGATAAATCCGGTGACATCTTTTATGGACAAACTATAAAACAGTTCAGATAGAGTTATCATGAGTCATGAGTCGCTCGGCGCTCGTTCGCAGCGACAAATATGATCACGTGACCCCATTTTAAATTTCCCGCGTCTCGAAAAACAAAATATGATCGCAGGAAAGGCAGCGACAAAGCTGAAAATGTTGTGCTACGGCCTTTGCAGTCGCTCGTCGCTCGTTTGCAGTGACGAATTTTTGAGCTTTGTCGCTGGGAAAACATCTTAGGTAATTAATACACTTTATAGAATAGAGAAGCGAAAAGAAAAAAGGTCGAGAGTTAGCGACGAGACAAGTTGATACAAAAGTGGTGTTGTAATGGTCTCTAAATCAATTTCCGGAAATAACTAAATCGAAATATCGAAAAAAAAACAGCAATATAAGCAACTTTTCGAGACGCGGTAAACTTAAAATGGGGTCACGTGATCATTTGTCGCTAGGAAAGAGCGACAAGCAACTCCGTGAGGCCTCATGAGGCTACGCCTTAAGTGTCAAAACTTACGTATATTATTATTATCAGCACAATTATGGCCGTTTAATTAAATTATCAATAAAAATCTATTCTGTAATTATTAACGTAGTTATAAGTTATAATTCTCTGTTTTCTAGTGCAGCACCTAAAAATTCCTTAGTAGGCAGGTAAATGCGCATTTTATTTATGTTCTATGACATCGGTACCTTGACAGTTGACATTGACGGTTTAGGATAAATTTAATCTTTTGATATTTATTATTATTGTAATTGTTGTCTCCTGTGCTACGTGCCGTTACTTTATTATACAGTAAATGGCTTTGCTTTTATATTCATATATCATAAATGAATACGTCTAGGATTATGAAGGACAAATAATTTCTTATAATTTTTTACACTTTTTGGTTTAAGTCGTTTCCATGGAGTTAAATTGAATTTTACCATGAAACATCGATATATCCTTTAGATATCATTAAAATGTTTGTATCTTTTATGAGAAGATATCAAATTATGATTCTCGGCGGTATATTTTTCTTTTACCTTGGTTGTTTATTCACTCTGAGTTTTCTAAGGCTCGAATGCGCTGATGCTTTAGCTGCCAAAGAATTAAGTGATGCTCAAAGCTCACTGAACAGAATTGAATATGCTGTACTAATCCTAAGTGGCCCTGATAATGAAGTCAAGCGGGATGCTATAAGAGCCACATGGATGAAATTAGCAACTAACATTTTTATTGAGAATGGTGAGAAGTTGTACAAGTGGAGTCATACTTGGACTGAGCAAAATGTGATGCCAGAATTTATCAAGTTTTATTTTGTAATTGGGACTCGAGGACTTAGTGAAACAAAGCTAATGAGGTTGGACATGGAAAATAAGAGAAGTAATGATCTGCTATTACTTGACGGTTTTGAGGACAGTTATATTAACCTAGCAACGAAAATGCTGCACTCCTTGAAATGGTTAAGCAGTTACTTAAAAAACCTTAAATATCTAATAAAATGTGATGATGACTCCTTTGTGAGAGTTGACCTAATAATAAAAGATCTCGAAGCTTTTGCTCCAGAAATGAATGCTCATGAACTAAATAAATATGTAACCTATAAGGTAACTATGAATCACTTCTTATAGTATGACTAATTTATATTTCAATTCATCTGCATTAAATTAACCTGGGTTTCTTTAGAGAATGTTTCTTACATAATATGTAATGGTCTACAGCAGTCTCAGAAAGAGGTTAACTCTGCTTTATTATCATTTTTTAGAATTCCCAAAATATTTTTTACTTGTGTGGAATGTTGCAGGAAACAAAATATACTTTTTTTTAACGCCACCCGCACTAAAGAAATTAATCCTTGCGTTGCAGGGGTTTGATTCACATTCATAAAGACACCCAGGCTCAGAATAAGCATTAGTGAATCACACGAACGCTGGTCCTATGCGGGGATCGAACCCGCGATACGTCGCGCTCTCTGGGCTTGGCATGATGACCTTAACCACTCTGCTAACCGTGCAGTCAAATAATTGAAGTATGAAACTTTCAGAAAGACCTGCCATCATACAAAGGTCTTTACTGGGGTTACTTCAATGGCCGAGCACATGTTTTCTTAAATGGAAAATGGCAAGAAAAGTCTTGGTTCCTGTGTGACAAATACTTACCCTATGCCATGGGCGGCGGTTACGTCATATCGCGCAGCATTGTCGACTTTATTGCTAGAAATGCTGATTTATTGGGGTAAGACTTTATTTAAACAGTTTTGTACAATACCACAAGGTTTTTAGAAAGTATTAAATGCTGAAAAAGTAAATGGAGATGAAGACAACTCAGCTTCCAATATTCAATACTGTGGCAAACTTCAGTTTATACAAATATATTTGATATAGCATGTAACAATTCCATAATCAATTTACATCATATTCCAGACATTACAAAGCTGAAGATGTCTCTATGGGCGTGTGGACGGCGTCATTAGACGGCATAAACAGAGTCCATGACGTCAGATTTGACACGGAATGGAAGTCAAGAGGTTGCGCAACAAACATGCTGGTACGACACAAGCAAGCCCCAAGGGACATGTTCCAACTTTATAAAACATTAGTCCACACACATGGAAACAAACTCTGTGAGACTGAAATTTCTTTGATGAAAGCTTATTTCTATAAATGGGATGTTTCGCCTAGTATGTGCTGTAACCTTGATATTGATAATAATAAGCTTGTTTAATTATAACATTATTCTCAATTCCATTATGTGTTCATTTTTTTACACTCTTATTCATGTTATCAGTATTTTACATTCGCGGAATGTTAGTTCATAAGAGGAAATGAATTAAGAAACGTTTTTTTGGAAAGTTGTGACAATTATGCTTAATTAAGTTAAAAACAGATAGTGCTGTATATTCAAAGTTGGTGGTCAAAAAGTCATTTAAAGTTTAAAACGGCAATATATTTTTTAATTATTTATGTTTTACTTTAGTTTTTCTCATAATGAAATTATATTTTTTAACAAGTGGTATTTTTACAAAAATTAATGAAGAATTACTACTTAAGTATAATATGTTGAGAAAATAATTGTTCTGTTCATGCTTAGGGCTGCTATCCTACTACCCGGCTGCTATCTATAGTAATAACTAAAAAAAATATTTTAAATGCTATCAAAAGGTATTTAATGGCCACTAAACATAATGCATATAACACTGGTTGTGAGAGTTAATTTATATTATAGATAAGCAATTAAATATTTATAAAGAATAGAATACAGTACAGTACCGTTCTCGCCTTTCTATCTCGCTCTAACATACGAGTATCCTATGATATTCTTCTCACTCATGGCCGATCTACTAGTTATACAGGTACAGCTATATGCACAGGGCCCGAATTCTGCTATTTACAACGGACGATGAATGAATGAAATTTGGCTTAAAATGATAATTTTCGTATTTTCTTTAGCATTTTTCTACACAATTACGTAAATTCAGTACGGGACGGTATACTCAAGGTCAATACAATTATCTTCCAATAATTGCATTGGCAAAATACTTAAGAGAATAGGAATAATTTCTCATCCGCCATTGTAAAATAGCAGAATCGGGGCCCAGTTATTGAAGATAGTGTGGCTAAAAGCCTAAATTAAGAAATTGATAGGATTAAGAAATTGATAGCAGCTCCATACTACCAATGATTTCAAATCAATGTCTACAAATTGCTCACGACTGTACATATTTTTTTATATGTGTAAAATAATGTAATAGTTTTGAAGTTTTACAGAGAAAATAAATTTTAACTAGTCTTATTTTAGAGATCTAGTCAATTTCATATTACTTTGCTACTAAAAATAAAACGAAATTTTCATACATCATGGGCAATGTGCATTTTTATTTAAACAATTGAATATAAATAAGATAGGTATACAACACATTTTCGTCATTTAAGGGTAACCATACAATCAATGCGTCTATAACAAAAAGTGAATACTTAATTTAACAAACACGATTTCATATTGACATTTATACAATTCTCCACGCACAGGCACCAATATCACATGTAAATAGATTCGCACTTTCAATGATGACTTTTCATATCCATATATGTTTGATTATTGTAGAATGTGGTCCGTGATAACTCCTCTTTGAAGTAGTCAATGGTCCTTTGTAGACCCTCTTGTAATGAAACCTAAAAACGATATTAAATTCGTGATTTGGTTTAAGCTAGCACTAACTGAATTTAAACACAAGTATGAATGAAAAAGGGTAAGTTATCGCAAGCTTCTTAAACATGCATTATTCAAGTCGATATCGGCTATTAAACTGAGGAAAGAAATGACAGGCCATTCTGTGCCACAGCTGTCTAGGAGCTTGTACGGGGGTACGCCCGGAGGCCTGTGAAAAGATACGATGCGCAGATTGGGACTCAACACGAAAGGGAACCATTTGCATCGTTGCAGATAATCTTTCGCCTTTAGTATCTGTTTTTTTAAACGACTCCCGTATTAAGGAATTGAATATCCTTGTGTAGCGGGGCTTCACAAACAAATCACGTCCACAAAGACACTACAAGAACAGACATTGACACTAAGAACAAGCATTCGAAGACCACATGAATGCTTGTCTTACGCGGGGATCAAACACGCGACACTAGTGGGTTTGGCGTGGTGACCTCAACCACTCGACTATCCGTGCAGTCAACAGTTTCGTACTGATCAAGCAAGCTGTACCTTAGGTTCCCAATGCAAGTTATCTCTGGCGACTGTGATGTCGGGGCGGCGCCGCTGCGGGTCGTCCTCGACGGCCGCGCCCGTCGCCACCATGCTCCGGCAGCCCGGGACTAGATTCTTGATAATCATGGCGAATTCTGAAAGTAAACAGCATATCCTTATAATCCCTTTATATTGCAAGTTTGAACACTCTAAAAAGGGAGTTAATTCGACATATTTTTAGACAAACGAAACACTACTATAACGTTTAATGGTGAAAACCGTAAGCAAAAGCTAGTAGATTATAAAAACAGTGTCGGATTTAAATAATATCCTCCTTTTTTTACCTGTAGCATAAAAAAAACGTCGAAGCAACAGATTATGTAATTAAAGTTTTAATATTCTTTTAAGATTTACCTTGTATAGTATTTTCTACGGGGTTCCCGAGGTTAACAGGTAACGTGTAGCTAGAGGCCATGAGGCCCAGTAGTCCGTCCACGAGGTCGGACACGTAACAGAAGGACCGGGTCTGACGCCCGTTGCCATAAACCTGCAAAAAAAATAGATTAAAAAAATCTAAAACACACGTTTTTAAACTTTGTCCTGGGTGGGAATCGAACTCGGTATAGCAGTCAGCAACAGACATAAATGATATTTATCTTTAATTATTCTTTGAATTTAAATGTCAATGCTAAATCAGAAAGTCGAAATAATGATAAGGCATTTCTTGGGAAAATCAATGTATGATGTCAGCGATCTTTTTAACGGTCACTACTCGATAAAAATATAGAGTATATTACGTGTCTATCGACCTATCATAATTGTGATGTATTGCGAAAGATAATTGTACAGATCACTTATTATTGGAATAAATACATGTTTCGCGTACCGTTACCGGCTATAGATACGTTATTTTTTACATTAAATTGAGTGATTATTTATTTACTTAGAACTATATTGACGATAACAATCAAACGGTAGCGCAAAAAATAAAGCAAAGTCATTGACAGATAAAGAATCTACAATTTATATGCATTTGTCCGTAAGACGTCTAAGTACCTTCAAGTAAATCATTTTGATTTAAACGACGGATTGCATTGCGGAATTTAATACTGGTTTCGCGAGGGGTTCTAATAACATTCAATTCACATGCACAAAGACGACATTGTATTATGTAAATTCATTAAAATCACACGTATTTTAGAATCAATATGGGCAATATGGCCCAGGCCCTGTTAGAATATTGCGTAGCCGTGATCGAGGTATTTGTTCGAATTCGAAGATAAATGATTTTAATGTTAGAAAGTGGGTTTTGTAGAACTTAAGTCTAGGTATAACGCCAAGAACATACGAGTAAGTTACGCTCATACTTAGAATACTTACGGTTATGGTCAAATTCTGTAATGCTTGCATAATAAAGTTCGAGACAACTCGTCCGTCGGATACGTGCATCCTGGGCCCGTATGTGTTGAATATCCGCGCCACTCTCACCGCCACCTTTTCCTGCTTAGCATACGAGTAGGCGAGAGTCTCCGCCACTCGCTTGCCCTCGTCGTAACACGCTCTTGGTCCTGAAATGAAAAGGTGATTATTGGACTTAAATGCTTTGAATGTGTCACTCTTAATTTTTACACAACCTGAAGGACTTATGCGGGCTTTTAAAACAATAATATTGCGTATGTGGAAGAAAACAGCGAGCACTCCATGAAGCTCGTGGCTAAGCTATAACTGCATAAGTGGATCGATCACAGGTTAGGCTACGCTTGACGAGGATGGTCCGTAGATGGGTGACCATCTTTGTCATAACAAGTTACACACATTAGTTAGGCGCATTAAATTGTGGGTCCCGGCTGTTATTCATACATCTTTGACAGCCGTTATAGGTAGTCAGAAGCTAGAAAGTCAGACAACCAGTCTTACTAAGGGGTATCGTGTTGGCCAGGTAACTGGGTTGAGGAGGTCATATAGGCACTCCTCCTTGTAAAGCACTGGTACTTAGCTGAATTCGGTTAAACTGAAAGCAGACCCCAACATATTTGGGTAAAAGGCTAGGATGATTGTACATGGCGTCTCTCTTTCCTATACCTACTGTCTGATCCTAGATTAACCTTCTTAGCTTATACATGTTAAGAAAAATCTATTAATAGATCGCGGATGTCGGTAATAAAATGATGCGGGTTTATTAAACCCGAATCTAGATAGAATATAAATTCTTGAGCATGAGAGTCCCAAATAAATAAAAACTTATTAGCTCATCGAAATCGTCGGGGAGACTACATTTGGTTTTGCCGAGACATTATAATGACCGTGACCGATGTATCTATAAGGTCAACGATAAAGAATACAAAACTAGCAAAAAATTACTTTACTTGATTCATTCATTAGCTATATTATTATGTCCGCCGTTATAATTGTGAAATCGCATAATTTAAATATATTTCAAAAATTTTAATAGGCTGATAAGTAGGGTTAAAATTTTGTTTTTGTTTTCTGTAGGTAATATGAAATCCTAATCTCACGTTTAAACGATGGCATAGTTTTTAATGAAAATTGTTGTTTACAGTTACAGTTTAAACTACTGGTACCTACAACCGTCTTAATTCTATTATTATGCAAAATTATTTTAAGACAGCTAAAACGTGCATTTTTGTATACAAAAATTCGTTGAGCTAACATAATTCTCATTATTCAAGGACATACATTATGTAAATCAGTTCTTTTATTTGTTACATTTTCAAGAAAGGTCACTAGCTGACAAGCAGACAACCTAGATAGGAGGTCATTATCACATAAGGACATATGTGAAATGCTAATAGAAGAGATAAACATCGGTTATAGATACAATTGTTTTAATGAAAAGAAAACAATAATATGTTGTATAATGTATAGATGTTTTTCTTTCACACAGATGTGTATTGTACAACGGTTATACGTGACTTGTTAAAACACAGCTGTGTTGTTTTAGTTTAAAATGTACCTATTATATCACAGATTAATGAATGTAGTTTACGTAATTCAGATTATAGGATCTTAGTTGTAAATCCTTATGATAAATAATATTGCAATCGTAATTGTATTGTGATTCGGTTATTAAGCGAACATTTACTGTCAAATTAAATTAGCATGGTTCTGGTTATCAAGCTTATCTGACGAAGGGAAAGTGCATTTTTTAAAAAAAAGCTTAACATACACAAAAATATCATACAAACCTATAGGGTTGACGTGTCCCCAATAGGATTCTGGCTGTGGATGCACCATTGGATCACCGTACACTTCTGATGTACTCGCTATTAGTATCTTAGCTCCTACTCGTCGCGCTAAACCTGAAAATTTTAATACGATAACAAAAATTAACTAAACCCTTACAATTTAGTCAAGAATTGAATTTTATCATCTAAAACTAGATGCCGTCTTAAATTTCCTTTCATACCTAGCTTGAAGTTATTTGTTGTTCTGGAGCGCTCAGAAATGATACTTTTTAAGGCTAAATCTTATTGGGTATATTGCCTAAGCTCAATTTACACTTGTCTTCTTCAGTAGATTGAGAATCGCAAGTGATTTATAAGGCTCACGTCTTAAAGCTAAACAGACGACCCCAAGACAAACAATGCAAGATCCATTTACATGTTCTATGTAAATCGATCCTGTTTCTGTTTGTCTTTATTATATCATCGATATAAGTAGAATGTATTTCCTGTTTTTTATGTGTATCATTGTTTTTACCACGAGCACACCCTGATCACTTGTTAATCGTTTGTTAACATATTCAAGTAACTGGTCTTGGCGTAGAGGTCTAATACACAATAGAATAGATTCTTCGTACAACGATAATCATGACCTGAGACATAATTTTTACGATTTTACTTTTGAACCTTATTCTAAAGTACATAGTGCACAAATTTATTCGGAGAGCAAGTTTCAGTCAGTTATTTTCTCCTAACCAAGTTACTGTAATTGACACTTACCTAACATATTGATTGTGCCTAAAGTATTAGTCTTAATTGTCTTTACTGGATTTTGCATGTAGTGCGGTGGGCTTGCAGGACTAGCTAAGTGGTAAATTTCGTCCGCCTATAAAACAAAACAAATATCAAGTTATCATTATACAAACTAGGTTGTAATAAAAAGATCATGAAAAAGGAATAAAGTTCACACATTTAATGTGACATAATATTTTATAGGTATAAAAGAACATTATATTCATTAATTATATGCAATAAAGATTATTTTGCTGCTATGAGGAAATTCTAATAAAACATATCTTGGAAAAAGCAACAAGGCATTTAAGATTCTTACCAAATAAACAGGCTACATAAACACTAATACACATAATAATAACTAGCTTAGGTATCAAGTATTTACCTCAACATATAGGGGGTTAACAATGTCATGGTGAATCATTTCAAAGTTGCGATGTCCGAACCAGTGTTCTACATTCCTCTTGCGGCCAGTGAAGAAATTGTCTACAACAATGACCTCATGGCCCTGTGTCATAAGTACATCTACTAAGTGCGATCCTACGAATCCTGCGCCACCTGTTACCTGCAATATTATGGCAATTATGATCAATTTATAAACATACAGTCTTATTAGACATTCCTTAATACTTGCGGCCCGACTATTACATCATCAAAATAATATTATTGAGGGTTTGGAAGAGAGTTATGGCTCTTATAATCACAATCATAATTACATTACTTTAAAACATGGTGGTTGACCCGCTGTTCAGTTTATTGTTATACATTTCTTAATAGGTTTTTAATGGTCATTATTTTTTAAATTAAAAGATATTTTATAACAATTATAGGTAACAATTTCCTGAACTCATCATGGTAGCTTTTTCCTAACTATGTTAGGGTCGGCACCCTGCCTAATCAGATTCAGCTAAGTACTGGTGTTTCACATCAAGCAAGTGCCTATTTGACCTCCTTAATTCAGTTACCTGGGCAACAGTTAGTAATACTGGTGGACATACTTTTACGTTTTCCTCAACTATTACTATGTAAAAACATTGCTATTGCAAATTTTGATGACCATCAATAATTAAGAAATCCCAAGGAAAATGCTATATTACATGTTAAAATGCAGTTTATAATCACTATTAGATGCAATTTATAACACAAATCTCAAGTCAAAAAGTGCAAACATTATAAAACGAAAAAATACACTAGCCAAGTTAAACAAAAGAAACTAGGTTAAATGACTTGTCATTCAGTGTGGTCCTATCAGTAAGACAAAGTACAATGTAAAAAGGGCTACCAGTTATGTCAACTGAACTTACAAATAGATTACAAAATGTTCCTTTATCAGCTGTTTGAATGTAGATAAGATATTGTTTTTACAAACATTACTGAACTAAATGGGTTCTACTTAATTTGATATTGAGCATGTGTGAATCAAATTCTGGGTAAAATTCCTATAAACTTGAATTTATAGTTTAATGATATCAGCAAATAGTTATAATAAAGTAATATCAGCAAAAGTTTTCCGAGATGAATTCTGGTTATTTCAGCAAAATGGAGCTTTTTACTTTTTGAATTGTAGTAATTTCTTATAAGAATTAATTATTAATTTTATTTTAGTAGTTAAGTGATCAAAATGTAACAGATCGATAAACAAAGTTAATTTCTTATTTATTATTTTAATCATGGATATTTTCAATAATTAGATTGTTTATCTAAAAGATTTCAGCTATAGGATTAACAAAAACAAAATAATTTAAATTAATAATAAAAGATAGTTATGAAACTAAGTAGAGAGATTGTGAAGTTTATGTTATGTGCATTGTAATTTTAAATAAAAATAAAATTGTTCCTATGAGTTAAAATAAACAGTTGTCTTACCAATATTCTTTTTCTCTCCTTATACCCTAGAAATTTCACTTCCGGATACTTTTGTGGAACCCTTCCTTCCAAAATGGCAATCTTTTTCTCTAACTGATCTATCCTTGACTTAGCTTCTAACAGTTCTTGTTTTGTACTATCATCTTTTGGATTGAGTTCAATTTGTTTTTCCATTTCTGATAAAATTAATGTATCCTTCTTTGGCAGTGGATTAAAACCTCTGTAGTTCAATTTCTGGACATCATCTATTACTCTTTGGTTCATTCCATTCCCTTTGTTGTCTTTCAAAAGAATTAAAAATAAAAAGAGTACTGTAAAAGAAAGGATTAAAAATATATTTTTTATATTAAATTTATTTAAAATCATTTGTATTTTAACATAACCATTTAGAAGTGTTTATGCAGACGATAAATATATTAATAATATTTTCACACGAACTCATGTATACCGATATCGCAAATTTCACCACATTAATATACCGTACTGGGTATCGTAAAATCACCAATAACAACAGTGTAAACTCGATAAACTTGCTACTTAAATGAATAGGACCGCAAGCCAGTATGTATACAAACCGTAAGACGAAGGAAAAACAACACAAATATGCGGCAAGCATTTCTGCAAATTATAAACAGAATCTACTTTACTTACATAAAGATAGAACGCCCAAGACTGTTAATGTCTTCCTGTATTTCAGAGATTGCCTTATCATTTCTGATTTTACTATGAGCCTGTTACTGTTCACATTGCTAATTTTAAATTAGAATTTATGTTGTACGTGGTTTTATAGCGAAAAATTCAAGAATGTCACATAGCTGTGACAGCGTCACGTCCAGCTGACTGTTATGTCAAACTCTGCTTTTCACGCAATGCCTTCAACTTGGTATCGAGTCTTTTAAGTAACCTACTCTGGATTCGAGGTAATGCGTAATATTTTTTTTTAGAAGGACGAATGTTGTTAGTGAAGGTAGTGGTAGAAGTGACAGGGGCACTAACCTCGACAATATAAGTTTTCGATATGCGAACATATTATCGTATCTAATGCACCTAATATTTAATAAAAAAAAACTGGCATCGTGTTATTATTCATACTTTAAATAGGACCCATTTTTAACAATATTAACATCTAAAATATATAACCACAATTACGCGAAAATACGGAGGCAATTTAAAAATCAACCGTTTGCTTTGGTACTATCAAGTAATTTGTAATTAAAATATATGAATTACTGTAGTAGTCCATAGCATATCCGGAATGGAGCCTAAATTCTCGATGTGTCAGAACTGTTTGTGAATTTGTATGTAGGCTATTTACGTATTTATATCAAACCAAATAGAATAAAATCAAAGTGCCACTTTGATTTTATACATAAACTCGGTTATTTTCAAGCTTTTCTTTCTTAAGTTTATTTTTGGGCAACAACTTTTCTGGCAGGCCTTTTCTGTTCAAACGCACGGTACCGACAGCATATATTTCTCTCCTTCTAAGCCAATCATTCTCTAGTGATATGCCAGTGAAAAAGTTGTTAAAAGCTACGAGAGTTTTTTGGGAAAGCCTCTCGTAGCTTCTAACGTAATTCTTTATCTATCGAAGACATATGTGCCTATCTTGAACTGCGTATCTCTTGCGTGTTCTTTGGTATTGATGTGCTGCAAACATGTTTGTTTGCACTATCAGCAAGACTACGAGATCTCGATGAAAGAAAAAAAACATTAGGCTGTGTTTTATAAGTGGCTGAAGGTTCAATGATTTTTTGGTATTCTACTATAGCGTGTGGCCAGGGAGGGTCTTGAAAAGTCTCTAATCCTCTCGTTTCAGACTTATTCTCTTCACCAAATATTCTTATTCCGTATAATTATTCCGTACGAAATTTGAGATTCGTAATCCAGTTGCCCAAAATTAGTCCTCTGAAACACTTTCGTCTCTATTTTCAATAGCGGAGAGCTTCTATAATACTAGCGATATTATGTCATGTCTCCTCAAATAATAAGCTCGGTAATAGCCGTAATGGGTAACTGTATGTAACTATAGTACCACCAAATAGTACTATCATGTATTGTGTTGATGTAATCGGGCAAAGGTAAATAGTTTTATTACCGATTTTAGGACGATTTTTTAATTAGTGAGTTTTTCGCCTTATTTCAAAAGTTACATATTATACGATTCTCCCATAAATTGTCTTACCAAATATCACTAAACTCTTCAGTTTTAAAAATACTTCGCTATTTTTTTTAACGCTGGTAGTCGCAACTTGTCGCTACTTCTTGACTAAATACTTGAGTTTATTCACCATGGCAACCATTTTGATAGTTGCTACAATTACGTGTATTTTAGTTTCGATATTTTTACAATTATATGATACTCAGTAACTCGGAATTACTGAGTATCATTTAAGTAGCTTTTCCTTTGTCAGGCTCTATCTGCCTAACATTGCCGAGCCTCAGTATTTTTGGCGTGGAAGCTTAACAGACAGACAGAGATAGGCACCTACTTTCGCATTTATAATATTAGTAAAATTTGGTCTTTATGCAAATTGGTAATAAAGGTAGACTTAGGTCGACAGCGACTGTGATTTACTAGGCTACTTAAATAAATTTAATAACTTACAATAATGCAGTTCACATTTAGACAAAAAATATGATTTCAACGATTATAAAAGTATAAAACTAACCCAGTATGAATGAAAAAGTTGCCATAATTCTCCTTAGACCTTCACAAGTTCACAGACCTAGTATTTACGTCTTACTTCATTATTTTTTAGCACTTCTCACAGACTGGTTGTGGTTATCAAGTTATTAAAGTATTAAATATCTTAAAGGCGCGATACAGGAAAATGGCAATATAATGTCAAATTGGTGGTAATGTCAAATTCAAAGAAATAATTTGGATACATGCGTTCATAGAATAATATGTATTATATGTAGGTACTTTGCGCAAAGAGTATTAAATCTGAGCCCCAATTCTACTATTTGCTGTGGCTGATGGATGAATGGAAATTAAAATGGCACTATTTGTATTCTTCTAAGCATTTTTCCAACACTACAACTTCTATACGGGGCGGACAACTGTTGGCAAAATGCTTAAAAAAGAGAATACGTATAGTCATATAGTGTTAACTTTAATCCAATCGCCATTCATTTATCGGCCATTGTAAATAGCGGAATTGAGGCCCTCCACTTAATTTTCTCTTTTTCAGTATAATAATATTATGTCCTATTAGTAAATTCAGTTAGTAAGGAAGGCTACGTGAAGACCATGATTATGGTTCATTGGAACATAATTAGAAGAGCAATAAAATATCAAGAAGTAATATACTAATGATAAGCTTAACACATTTAATTGTTTTTTTTGGTAAGTACAGGTGTAGCACGTAGAGGTAAGTCATTTAGTTTGATTTTTTTTATTTACGTGCATCTAGTCGCTATTCCTGTAAAACACGGTTTCAGGCCCTAATTAAAATTAAAAACATTTCGATTTTGATTTTTGATTTATTGACTTAAAATCAAATTCTGTGCTTAAGAAATAAGTAAGACGAAGTGTACTATAATTAAAGTAGGTAATCGATGCTATAGGTACATTTAAGAAGAAATAGGATTAATTAAAATATAGCCTTATTTTATTGTTCGGAACAATGATTCCATTTCCAGTGCCTAGATGGCTCTGGTTGGATATTGTATCGAACCTACTCACTACTTAGAATATATCGTGTACTTTCATGTTTTTGTTTTATAATGATAAAATTGTGATAAAGACTAGGAAATGACTAGATTGACAATTCATTTGGTACAGGGGGACCGAGTTCGCGCCGGAATGTCAGGTTGGTCAGAAAAGAGGCCGTCAACTCCGGCATCAAAAAAGGCTTGTATTTCGGCTGTAAAGTTTCCTATACTGGTTGGGTTTCGGTCAACGCTCTGGAATTCTGTCGGCAAGAAGTTGTTCTCCGCCCTGAATGTGTACGGGTGCACTTTCAATCCTGCCGCGTGGGCATCCGCAACAAAACTTGTCGCTTCACCAAGGTTGTTGTTTTCATCGCGAGGAATGATGTAGCTTTTGTCAGGTCCTACAGCATACGCATAGGTTGCTACTTCCCGAAGCCCTTCAGGAGTAGCCATTGCTCCATAAGTCAAATTAGACCCTTGTTGAACTTGATCATAAGGCGACATAGACTTGCTGTCAAACAGCTGCAGTAGACGAAGCTGTGTCATATTTTTCAGTTCTTTTAAATTGTTTATTTCGAAAGACTGAATGTAAACTGGTGCAGAGGCTCCTTGATAACCATTTTTGTGCAGGATGTCCACTACTGCCTGTTCTAACGGCAACCCGATGGTACGGAAATGTGTGCTGTGTTTGATTTCCGGGTAGAGGCCTATAACCCTGTTTTGACTAACTTGTAAACTTTTGGCCAAGTCTATGATCTCTTGAAAAGTAGCAATTTGGAATGCTCCATCCAAGCGAGCGTTTCCAGGTCTAATGTCAGGGATGCGTTCAACTGCACGTAATGTTTTTAACTCGGCTAGGGTAAAGTCCTCAGTGAACCAGCCGGTGACTTCGTTGCCATCAATAGTTTGGGTCCTCCGCCGTGAAGCGAACTCCGGATGATTGGAAACATCGGTGCCTAAACTCAGCTCGTTTTCATGTCGTGAGATCAGTTGCTTGTCACTGGTCATGACGAGGTCAGGCTCTATGTAGTCGGCTCCCAAAAAGACCGCGAGAGCATAGGAACCGAGGGTGTGTTCTGGCACATAGCCGCTGGCACCGCGGTGGCCAATTATCAAGGGGGAGCAGAACTCTGAGTCCGGAGCAGGTGTCGTTGGTTCAGAGCTGGGTTCTGGTTCAGCTGGCAATCCGTACGTCACTGCCCATGTGTAACAAAACACTATCCACAGACCGCGATACATTTTAATTTTCCTGGAAGCAGACATAGATTCAAATTAGTGTAAGTTTTTGCAAGTAAGTGCACTAGGTCTAATGGTGTTTTATTTTATACCTCAGTATTGACTTTAACCACAGTAGAGTGATATTTTAACGCAACAAGTTCAACAGTTGTATGGGGTCTGTCAAGTGACAATTAAGTCACAGGAAGTGTTCCAGGTATTAGCATTCGACACTATCTTGACAAGTTTCTTATCAGAGTCGTACTCATTAGATAATATCCACTTAACTACCAGTCATCACATTCTGATGTTTTCCTTTAGTTTGATTTGATTTCTCTACTACTTTCTTTACTATTAAGTAGAAAGATTGTAAATAAGTACATAGTATAACGTAGTAACCCAATAGCGGGTCTTATTATTTACTGTACCTATCTAATCTATTTGTATAATTACTTACTAAAAAAATTGTATACAATCTTGGTGATCTTAAACTCAGTTTTAAAAAAAGCGCGTCTTAAATCTAATGAAAACAACAATAAAGATTACAAAATAAAATAAGGTACCACTGAAATAAATTATTCGTTTAATATTTAATTTGTTTGTCTAAAAAGGCAACAAGATTATTCTCCATTATAAGATTGTTTACCTTTTCAAGTAGGTACCTAAACAAAGGGAGTACAGATTCTTTCTGTCTGCAGTCTCTGCAGATAATTATATCGAATATAAATATACGGCTGATGAAAAGAATCACAAAAAATAAATGTAAAAATTTATATTATGTACTTACTTTGTTGAAGTGAGTTCCGTAACTATAAAAATACACGATAAATTCACAGATACAGAAAGTTGGTGACAAAACAATGTACAGACGATATCTAAAGTATTATGTGATCATTTTATCGTAGACAATGTACAAGCAACGCGGACAAGAGGAAAATGGACAACAGATGTTCTCACTAATACCTACTGACCTTTATTCTCCAAGTATTTGGTAGGTATAACTGGTATAACACTTGGTTTTAATGACGAAACGTCACGATTGCGAATTCATCGCGTAACCTCAATGTTAAGTTGACTGCAAACGTAAGTCGAATAATTTATTGCATATACGTAAATAAATACTTTATATTATATTAACTATATTGATGAGATGAAAAACTAATATGCGTGAAGGTTGCACACATTGATAATGTGCAAGTCGTTTTGAATCCTATTTCCACTGGTTAAGAATTTAATTCACTTGAAAGTTTGAATATTAGGTTACCGTTTTACGACTTTAGCTTGGCTATTGTTTTTCCTGTTGAGAAAATTATGCACGTCGCGTGATTGAGAATATTGGTCTCTAATCTATTATTCATTTTGAAATTTAATATAAAATAAAATAAAAAACTGTGGATTTTATAAATTGCTTTTCTACCCACATACAGAAGAGAATCTCGTTTGAAATCCTTATCAAAGCTAAGTTTTGACGAGCACACAAACAGAGGAAATCAACGTAATATTAAAAGGGTTGTTCTTTCCTCTTTAGGTTCGGAAATCTTAAATCTAATAGAAAACAATAAAATAAGCAATCGAAAATGTATACAGGTAGTTCTACTCATCTGAGCGCGGGGCGCTATGTGTGCGTGTGATTAACAACGAGTGCTTTCCATTGAATCTTTTATTTGTGTGACAGACACACAAACGAAAGCTGTTTGTAACACAACGTCACTGTATATCAAGAAAGGTTACCCACACGTTGCGGCGTGCGCAAAGATAGGTTGATCTATTTGTACCGAGAGTCCAAATACATTTAAAAGCGTGAAATAGCCTGAATGTCTATCGATATCTATTTATTACAAAAATTAGGATATTCTCAATTCGACTACACTTTTCTTTATCCGTTTCTCTCTTTAAAACTCTTCACCACTGTACATACTCGTGTTTGAGATAAAAGTTAACACACATATCATTGCTAGAGATTTGAAGTAAAGCAACCATCTTATTTGTAGGCGGCAGATAAAATCTTGTTACATAATAATGTGTTGGATAAAGTAAATGATAAGAAGAATACTTATTTCGCAATGATTTTAACCGAAATAAAAACCTAAATGAAATTCGGCGAATCGAGTACTAACCCTTAAAAAGTTAGGAAGATTTTTGTTTTGTTTACGAGATAATTTTTTAAATATGTCTGACGGACTAAACAGATTTTTTAACCCCGACTGTCTACTTTAAGAAGTGTAGGGTACTGGTGGTAGACCTTCAGGAAATGCTACGTATTGATAACTAGAATTCATTAGGAGACATTAACATTATCAAAAAGATCTGACATAAATTCCTTACTTATATAAATAAATCCATAATTATTAGACTGATATCTCTATCTCTGATTTAAGTATCAGTATTTATCCTACTACGGATTATTACATGGTGTTCATAGCTCTATCAGCGTTGTCAATCAATAGTACTCCAGTGCTCATCAGTATCGCTCGCGTGATGCCTCCGTGCTGTTCACACGATCATAGCAAATAGTCGAAAAACCACGAAATTGTAGAATAAAACCTCGTAGCTATGGACTCCTTATCAAACTATCTTAGCCGCGATATTAACACGTGTCTTTCGAGGTTATCTTGTTGTTTCTATTTTGACAGTTTGATCGCTTTATCATCAATAAACTACAGTGCTGTAGTACTTAGTCATAATTTAGTAACGGCCATATATGATTTCGTTGGTGTTAAAGAAAGGTACCTAGTTTATATTTGAAAATATAAACAAGGGCTTAAAAGTGAGAAAAAAAGTGAATAACAGGTGATATTGTTATATCATCTGGGACGGCGAACTCGGTGTCAAGCGTATGGGACACCGACTTCAGTCAGTACCCTACCTAGCAATAAAGAAAATATGTATGGGCTAAAGTCAATATTTTTAATGGGATTACGTTGATTACGAGTAATTCTTTTTTGTTCACGGTATAGCTGGAGTGAACTAAAAAGAATTATGTACTTAGATAAATCGGACTAGATTTCTCGGCACAATCGATATACCTACATAAATTAAAAAGAATAAAGCCCGAATTGAAAATCTCATTTTTGTAGTTGATGATTAACAACATTAATTTTATTAACATAAAATAGATACGAGTTCCGAGTATTTTGGTATTTTTTGCCAACTTCATTGGCAGTTAAATAGTGGGTCAATAAAGTTCATAATGCTAAGTAATTGTATATTTGTTGTTTTCAAATGTTGATTTGTATCTTTATTTGGCTTAATAATCACTATTTATTTTATCTTAAAGTACAATCTAAAACTACGACAATAAAATAACAGAACAGATAATTTAACAATAAGTACATAACATGACTTAATATTTACTTACGGGTAAAAACTATCATTTTAGTACAATACTAGTTGTTTTGTCAAGATTAACTCATAAATCACATGGACCTAGAAGATTTTCACATTTTAAACATACAGAACATATTTTAAGCTTGTTTTTGTTCTATTAGCTAGTTAAAGACTATTTACATGAAAACTAGAATAGACAAAATATATAGGCGATTCATACGTATACTATATATGCGACATGAGCACGTCGGAAAGTGTTCATAATTACATTGTTGGTTTACGCAAAGAGCACGGGTTGTTGATGCATTACTATAACCAGAGTTCTAAGTGCGAAAAAAAACGCAATAAAAAGATTATAAGATAACACTTGTAGCATCATTATCGTTTGTCATGTACCACTAATAACGTCCACGATTATTTTTGACAGAGTCCGCGAGCACTAGCAAAGTCATCGGGCTGGTCTGTGAATGCTCCATCAATACCAGCCTCCAGAAAAGCTTTTAGTTCACCAGCAGCATTCCCTAGGGCGGCAGGAGACGGGTCATCACTCCGAAATTCCACCGGCAGGAATACGTTCTCAGACCGGAATGTATACGGATGAACCTTAAGATTTGCAGCATGAGCATCCTTCACAAAACTTGTCACTTCACCTAATTTATTCTCAGATGTACGAGGAATTATGTATCCTTTGTCAGGTCCAACAGCGTAAGCGTATGTAGCAATTTCTCGTAACCCTTCAGCTGTAGCCATCTGACCGTAAGTAAGCCCAGTTCCTAGAACAGCTTGGTCGACCGGTGGATTGTTCGGATTCGCCCCTAATAACTGTATCAACCGAATATCAGTCATGTTCTTCAACTCCTTCAGGTTGCTTACTTCGAAGGATTGGATGTATATAGGAGCTTCAGGTCCACGATACCCGTTCTTGTGTAGCAAGTCGACCAAAGGTTGCTCCATAGCCAGGCCCAGTCGCTGGAAATGAGTAGGATGTTTGATTTCAGGATAAATCCCAATTGGGCGATGTAGACTGACTTCAAGACCCTTCGCCAAGTCAATGATTTCTTGCATGGTAGGAACTTCGAAAGCCTCGTCCATTCTGGCATTGCCCGGTCGCGTTGACGGAATGCGTTCGATTGAGCGTAGTGTTTTTATTTCTGCAAGTGTGAAATCTTCTGTGAACCAACCACTTAGTATGCTTCCGTCTACCATTTGAGTCTTATAACGGTCAGCGAACTCTGGGTGCTGTGCGACATTCGTGGTGATGTCTAGTTTATTGTCATGTCTCGCTATGATGTGTCCGTCTTTGGTCATGACGACATCGGGCTCTAGATAGTCCGCACCCATCGTGGCTGCAAGGGCATAAGCACCGAGGGTGTGTTCTGGGACATAGCCACTGGCACCGCGGTGGGCTATCAGTAATGGATGGCAGAAGTCCTTGTCGTAGTCAATGTGGTCTGCATCTGACTTATTCTTGACGACGGCAAGTGCGATGGCGGCGGTCAAGCCTCCAGCGGCGATCAGGCCCACAACCACCCATATTCCCATTCGGCTGTTCATCTTGATTGTGCTTCTGGAACGCAAAACAAAAATCTAAGTTAAGAAAAATCTACTCACTTTTTCGCTTTTAGATAATTAAATCTCGAAAAGGACCGCAACAAGACAGTAAAGGAAAAAGAGCGTATATCTGATAACTATACTAAGTGGTTAATTGAAAATTGTAATACATAGCATTTACAGAGAATACAATTAATGGATTAATATATATATAAACACTCACGGTCAATAAACAGAAATATTAAAGCCACATGTTACAGGTGCGACTACCAACGGTAACATCCAAATAACAATTGACACACTGTTCCAACATATGATAGCAGCAACTGAGAAATTAATACCCCCAGATAATATATTTGATAAGAATTTATTTGTTAAACATATTACTAAGGTGGTTTTAACATAATTAGGTGTTTTGCGAAGAAAAGATTACATAAAAATGTACTTCGTTACGGTTGACTGAAATAAAAAGGGCGTTGGCAAGCGGATAAGGGAACTAGTACTTAGTTACTGCGAAAGTAATTACTCCATGTGAAAAACAATGTACTATAGAGCCATAGAGCCGATTATCAAGTCGTAAATTAACCATCGATATGATAATAAGATAAAATTCGACAGCATACAAAAGGCTTTAATACAACTTTTACTCCTGGCTACGTCCATACTGTAGGAATCTTTCAGCCGTGTGCAAACGACGGACGATAAAATACTATTTTAGATACTTAAAAAAGGTAAACAATCTTGTTGAGTCTCTTTGTCTAAATAGTCAGTTTACCAATGAAACGCGACAAACAAATGCAACACACCAATGAAGACTTCCAAATTGAATGCACTACTGAAATAAATCAGTCACTTATTTATTTCGTATCTATGTATTTGTAGACAAACCAAAGATTACAATTCTCTTAACCATATAAGGTTTTACCTTTTTTAGTACGATTAGAAGTGGAGTATGACTTTTTATAGTTTTTACTATCGGCAGGACAGCAGATCAGATGAATTACAAGTTATTAACAAAGCAGCGTGTTATCACAGTCCAACTTAATGCAATAAAGAGTCAGTTTTGTTCTCATATTAATACTTATCTTGTCATTGTACACTTGTAGTAGATAGGTACTTACAGAGTTGATGATGGCGAGAAAATGTGATTTATCACAAAGGGATAAGGTTTAAGGTCAAATAATTAAAGCAAAATAAACATGCTTTCCACATTCAGTACTTTCACATAAATCACAATAGCACAATTAAAATAAATACTTCTGGAGTCTAGTATGAACTGAAAAGTACTGAAATACTACTTTTGTTGCCGTAATTACATATATGTATATTTTGTAATGCGCTTTACTTAACATATTTTTATTGCTATTCTATACAAATACTTAGTTTAAACGTAAAAGTATCTATTTATTATAGTATATTCAGTGAAATATTAGGTCAGAGATGAAGATGACGGATAGTTGAATGGTTGAAGTCACCACGACAGACCCACTGTGAGTGAAGTGTCGCGGGTTCGTTCTCCGCGTTAGTGTGAATGCTTGTTCTGGCAGTCTTTGTGTGATTGACTTGAATGTCTGTGAAACCTCCCACGACTTAAGGATCAAATTTATCAGTGTGGGCTAAATAAGTTCAAAGCTGATAAAAATCCGTTGAAATACTTTTTAAATTCACCTATTGTAAATTCTCCAGCATATATATTCTAACATGCATAGATACAACATACTATTGCGATATTTATACGACAACCATTCAAGAGCAGCATGTGTTCGTGTAAGCAATAAAGATATAGTAACACATTAATACTTGTGTTTTACATATGGATTAAAAGCGTACAGATATAGACCGACTGCTCGATAAACGATTGATTAGGCGGCGGCCTTTGTTGCGTCACAATACAGTCCAAACTCAAGTCATGTTCCAGTCATCAAACAATCATGCAAGTATTTAGGTGCTGTATTCACTGCTCAGTTATTAAGATTAGATCAAATTTAAGTAATTGAATTTAAGTAATATAGGGAATGATTTTACCACACATTCAGTGTTAATGATTGAGAAAAGAACATATTTTTAATTTGTTTTTTAGCTAGTCTACCTATGTATGTATGCATATATATATTTATATATTAAAATATATTTTTAGTTATGTGTAGTATATATTAGTGTTAATTGATTTATTAGTTTATTTGAGCCACACACCATGACTGCCAATATTGACGACTTCTCCTTTCGCGGGTCTGCTGGCAGAGATTTCTTAAGAAATAAGCAGTACCCTTGTACATCATTTATATTTATGTTATGTTACTTTTAAGACCTCTTGTGTGTGTACATAAATTATTAAATAAATAAATAAAAATAATACTATGTAAGTTGCAAATGGAGATTTATTAGTAAAAGCATTTAGGATGCAGTGCTGGGCCGAATCTAGGTGCTGTCAATTGTAATACGACCCTCAAAAAACTGATACTTGGCATCCAAATAAAGTGTCTTTTGATTTTAGAGAGAGCAAAAGGTTGGGCTTACGCTTCTGTACAAATTCACATTTGTGAAGACACGTATTGTTTAGGAACAGTTATATTCCTAGCATCATCAGTTATGCTCTATGCTTTTAATGAGTATCTAAAGGTAGTGCCAAAACAAAATCCGCCTTAATCAGTAATATTCAACACACAAATATTTTTTATCCCATATCTACACTGGTCAGCAAATAAACCGAGCCACCCGCTACCTAGGAACTCTGATTCGATTTTCTCAAAAAGTATGAAACTTACGACTATCAAAGTTTTACCTACAAAAAGTGCGTTTCATGGTCAATATCAATTATCTACGGATAAAACAAATTTATGGAAGAATAAGATAAATGAAATACAGTCTCGTATTATTTCCTACGCGTTAGTTCCGCAAAATCAAGATGCACAAACGCAGTTAACGAGTTTGTTTTTGTTTGTATAGAGATATACTTGTTCACATTATTGCAGAATAAAAACTTTTAATAAAACAATCGCATCCCTCGGGGCGCGTCGACCCTCGCGACTCGTGTGTTGACACTGAGATTTTGTTCACAGGGTTGTCACACTGCGTTACTAACAATTAATTCGAACAATAATTTTGTGTATTATCTAAGTAAAAAAGAAATTATTCAGATTTGTATTTTTTTGGACAGACCTATAAATTTAAATAACACAAACAGCGCTATTAATTTCACAAATGCTAGCTGTTATTGATATGCAATATTTATGCAAAACATCATCAGAAATTAAAAATTACTGGTAAGTCTTATTTTTAAAAGATAAAAGTAATTAAACAATGACAAATTCTGTACTTAAGATGTTATTCGCGTGTGGCATGCTAATTGTCTGATAAAATATGGGGTTATAAAACGTAAAATCGATAATTATTGCATCAACGACGTTCAGACCGGAATTTGATAAAACACTTCGGTATGTGAAGAGAGAGCAAAGATCAACTTCAACAAGTATTCAGGATCAGCAGTCAAGAAAGCCTTATTGCAATTGGTTTTAGCGCGGCTCCCGTACTAAGCCATGTCATCCTTGTGTCGTGAAGGGTTTCACAAATATTAAGTCTCACAGACTCAGGACAAGCATTCTTGGATCACATAAACGCTTGTCCGTTTCGAGGATCGACGTCACGGACGTTTGAAACGATGAATTAAACCACTCGGCTATCAATGCAGTCAACAATTAAAGAGGAATGGAATACTATTCCTCAAGATCCTCAACGCGATGATGCTCTCAGTTGGCAAGCAAGGCCCTCGCCTGACTTGCTAACAAGACTTTTTTATTTTCTTCATTCGTTTTTACTTTCTCTCTTAATGTTTACTAACAGTTAATGCGACTGAAAAACGACTCTTCTTTATAAAATTCTTAATAATAATTTCATTCGTTAATCAGCATAAGCTATGGAGGGTATAATTTTACGTTCTTATAAGTGCTAGCATATGTTTTTCGAGAAAATCGAATCAGAGCAAAATGTTGTTTCTGGAACAACAATATTTTATATTTATCTTATTAATCTGTTTTTCAAGGCTACATAAAAGATGAAAAACAAATTAAATTAAATTAAAAAATGATTTATTATGATGATCGCGTGTGTTTCGATCTCTCTTCAAATGCATTTTTTTTTCGTATTGCGCTCTTAATATATCTTCTCTCTCATAACACATACCTAATTTTAGTATAATCAGTGTTTATATTGACTAACACGAATAAGATTAGATAACGCATAATCAACATCCTTCTTATACGTAGAAATTAACATTATTAATTAAATCAATTGTCTTAGACATTGGTATCTACGTGATAAAATGCTTGTGAACTTTAATCGACGTCATTTGATGAGGAGCAATAGGCAACGTCTCTGAAAAACATATAAAACAAGCTGGACATGTTCTTATTCATGTTTCCGTTATTGAATAAAAGCAAGTTTTTTTTTTATTAAAGGAGGAGTCCAGGAAGGAGTCCAGGAAATTGACCAAAAAAAGTTTGAACTGACTTAAAAATATTGTCAACCTCATTTTGTGGTGTAGGTACCTATTATTCTTTTCTTGACTTTGTTTAAAAGTTAATTATGATGCTGCATGATTAAAAGTCAATTTAATATTGCGAACAAGTATATCTTATTTATTTTGTAAATCATGTTCTGTCAACTGCACGACATTTGTTTTGCATCAGGCGTTAAAACTAAACTGTTACTAGGTAGTTAAAAAAAAAATGAAAATATGAGTACTTATAAAACTGTAATACTATATAAAGAAAATACCTAAACCATTACCAACATTTAGTATCGCATATAAAAAGTTTTTACTTGATAGTTTTACTAGTGGCAACCCTACAAGTGTCGTTTAAAGGGATAGTCCTGGAGGTATCCCTTAGCAAAATTCGTTTGTTTTTTTCTCGTGTCCCTCTGCCACAGTGTGGAGTCTAATCCTAGTTGATCGAATTAATAAAGTTTGTCGTTAATCATTATCGTAAGCTGCGAATACCGTATTAGACATTGATTACCGCTGGGGTGAATGGATAAGTCGACTATATTACGTTAAAAGATTTAGTGCTGAACAAAAGAGTTTATTATTATTTTTTTATTACGCTTTTTGAGCCGGGTGCACTGGTATTTAAGTTCTTTCAATCGAATGTCATGAAAAATATGTGTAAAGCGTTTGAGCCACGTTAATGACAACATTATAGTCTGTTAATATGGTATATTCGAGCATAAAATATTTATTTGTTTACTTACTTCAAACAAATATACTAACAGAATCTAAATTTCAAAGCGATAGTGTAGACAACCAAATTAAAAAGTAATATCTCAATCTTATATTAAATTCTATACTTTTTTGGTAGCATAAGATATTTTAAGTAACAATAAACATAAATATCTTAAACTAATAATTCAGTTAGGACACAGTTTACAGTTACGTATAAAAAACATCAAACTTAAATTCTAGTTAGAATATATTCAAGGCATTTACACTTCGAACAAGTCTTAATTAGATAATTGGGATAGCTATTAATAAATGAGTTTCTCTCATGTCCTAACATGTAGTTCCCACGGAGAATACCCTTGAGGCGATGTTTAACAACACTCCGATTGTACTGCGTAGTGCAGTTCGTACCAATCTCTCCCTCGAGATGAGACCGTCATGGGGTTCTAATGGCTGGTTAGATCAACAATGTTTTTTTATTTTATTTCGTGTTTGAAACCTCCTTGATTCGTGATTGGTATTGTATTCGCGATAAAGCAGGGCTTGATCATTTTTTTTAAGTCAGATCTTATTAAGGAAATACTGCACAAAAACAAAAGAAGTTTGAACAAATTCTTACTATCCAACGTTTACGCAAATTATGTTTTGGTTGTTTTCCGTCACTAAACCACGTTTTTTCGAGAAAACTTTGTTCCATCAAAGATTAAGTTACTAAAATAAATAAAACACCTAAAACTTATACTAACATACTAAAAAAGAGCTTAAAATCCAATTCTAGTTAGTTAGACCCAGTACCTATAACGAACCAATAAGAAAGTGAGGCAGTATATTCGATCCTAATTCTATTAAGATTTGTGGAAGAATACGTGAAATAATTAAAAGATGTTCTAAAAATAAGTACGCGCGTAAGTATGTACTCTTTACAAAATAAAACTTTAACGTTTCACTTATTTGATGTCTTGTTATAGTAAATATCTTAGGTTCAGACAATTTGATTAATAAGTGATATGAAGATAGATTCATGCACTGATTTTAAGATTTTGATGTCAAGATAACATGTTACAATTGTGGTGCATCTATTGATTGATTAATCGGGCTTTTTTATTTTATTACATAGTCTCTCAAATATAATTAAATTGTAATTTTTGAACTTGTTTTCTTGTATTGTGATAACATAAAGTGATTCTACTTGGTTGAATTACAAAATAATGTAAAGTGTAAACTATATTTGAAGATTTTTTTTTATGAGAGTTACTTTTGTGATTTGATGATCTTTGTATTCAGCAATTTTAATATCTGTTATTATATAGGTCTCCTAACATCCACGTCTAACCCCCACCGACAAAGATAGAAATAAGATAAATAGAGAGGTTTTTGAGAAAGAAGAAAAAGAGAACGAAACGAGAAAAAGAGAAGAACAAAAGATAAAAATGACAAACGTTCTTAAATTAAATTAAATGCAGGGAAATTCTAAACAAAATTCCCACAAGTTAAGATGAAATATTTTGCACAGAAGTGATGTGTTTAAGTGGATAATAACCGGGCTGGCGATCCCGGGCGGGGCTACCACGCCTACCAACATGGGATGCCTTTTAGAAGAATAACCAACACACAAATCAATGTTTTTCTAAGACAAACAGTAACGTTATTAATGTTCTGCGGTAGAATGATTAAAAAAATGTTGTCCATTTCACTTCATTTATTTTGCTTATTGAAAATCGTCTAAATATCTCGAAATTTGACAACCATAACAACATTAAATATGTACTGTCTAGAGTGAAAACAAGACGGTAATATTCTATTAAAATGAATTAAATGATTTAGGACATCACAATATTACTTCTTAAAACATTTGACATGGTAACTCAATAACTCGCTACAACAAATTCTCCCGCAAAAAATTTACGCAAATGAAGAAGGTCACGGGTCGTAGCCTTATTAAATTTCTATAAGATAACATCGGTCGTCACTCCCGACAGCTGTGTACGGCGCCACAGAAATGTTATTCGATTGAACAATATCGATGTTTTGTATCGAAGTAATCGGACAATCGCTCGCCGGCCGGCCCACCACAATCGGCGCCATCAACACGGGCCACAACAATAACAGCTATTGACGAAATCCTATAAATATAAAAAACACAGTACAACAGCGTATTCGATACAGACGAAATTAAAATTACATCTAATAGTATTTATTATGAGCGTGAATTATTAATTTGTGAGGCATTGTCCCGATACCGCGCGCATTGTGATGCATAAAGAATTATTGTATCTCGTTACTATGTAGAACTAATGAGCTGTTATACTCGTTTATGTGCTCAATGGCAAGGTAATCTAATCGAATATAACTGTAAATATCTTATAAATAAAATCGTTTGTGTGGTCTTGGAAAATGTTACACTTACACACGCTGATTGCAACCAAAAAGAGGCTGCATGCTATAAGCGTTTTAATTAGAAACACCATCAAGTAAACCTCATTATTATTGATTTACGGCAAAAAGCAAAAACAATTTGAGTGCATGCGCATAAGCATTTCATTATAAGCATCTGAATACCTGACAGTTTTTTGGGTGTTACGTAAGCATAATAAATAAAGCACAAAATTAAACATTTCCAAAGCACTTCATTAACCGTGACAATCGGCTATCAATCATCCTCGAGCTCGCAAAACAATAATCACATTATCATTCTCCAATAATAACAAATGTAGCCCCAAAATGCATAAAGAACCCGCTTTGAAAGTTTTTACAAGATACGTTTTGAGAAATATCGTCGCAAGCCTGCCTGCCGACGAAACCGGACAATGTAAACTTATGACTAAACTTATTATTTATTGAAAATAAGAAAAAGTGAAACGGTTTGACATATTGTTAAGGGTCCTTATAAAATTATTTGCTATCACGCCATCCGAGGCTTGTTACGAAGAAGCAATCTTTAAAATGAAACAAGAGTACAAGCGAGGTACATTACGAGAGCCCGTGGCCGCACAATAAAACAATGGCGGCTCTCTAACCGAAACATCGCCTGGATTAATGGATGGAGTGGATTTTGTCTAAGGATAAGTAATTGCTGTCTTCTCATTTTAATAATCATAAAGAGGGACCCACTTCAAGAGCGCTATTAATAATGCTTAGAATGAATATTTCGAATTCCCAAATGTCATCCAGCTTATTAACCGGCTTCGTTTTTTGTTTAAGTTTTATTTGTTTTGGATTGGACAGAACATTTTGGTTTTGGCGCGGTCATTCCGACCTTTCGTTTTTTGTCTCGCATCATGCAATCTCGGCAGATGAAATATTGTTTAAAGTTAATTAGTTATCCACTGATAAAGTCTTTTTCTATGGAACTACTCAATTATTTGTGAGTTTAGGTCAATATGATCGCTAATTTGATTTGGAAGTTGAAAAATGCATCAAAATATAAGTTTTCTCGGATCTACTCTAGCGTTAATTTTACTTTCAAATGGAGCTTACGTATATCAAAAAAAGTTATCTGGGTTGATCGGCTTACAAGCTTATAAGTAAACCAAGTCATGAGATCATAGGCAGGTAAACAAGCAGCGACCGTTTAAATAATTAAAATTAGACATGCTGATTGAAACTATAATTTAAGCTTAAACACGAACGATTTATCATTAAGTCCATACGTCAAAAATCATCTGCAAAAAGATGCCACTAAATGAATAAATTTAGATTCCAATGCGCGTGATCGATAGACTCGTAGATCGGATCTATAGATCATATCGACTTCGAAAATGGAATGCGTGAGTAAGACAAAATATAATTAATGATCGTCCTTCTAAATTCGAATCGGTCTGGTGCAGACATGTTGGCGTCGTCGCAATAAACAAAAGGCAAAAATTTTGTTTCATTTTTTCACGATTTTTTTTTTATTTCTGCATATAAAACGTTAGTAGATGCGGACAATTAATCATTCTGCGGCGTATTGTTGCATCTGTCGTGTCGGCTGGTAGAACTGGAGTGCGGCCATTGTTGTCGATGGACTTTTGTGCGTTTTGATAATTCCAAAAAACATCTATTGCGCCACCTGTGCCTAACTGTTCCATTGACTCAGACTCAATTTAAAATGGATTTTGTTCACTATCTTTTAATGAACTGAACCCAGAAAACTTCTATTATGCGAGACTACTTTTTATAAACCAGGCTTTCAAAAAATGTCAAAAATACATGCTTGAACGATACAACAAAAGATTAGATGTACGATTAATCTCTAACCCGAATATTAACAATGATTGTTGGATAATTATTACATCCTACAATTAATAATAACGTACAGGAGAGTATTCGATGATGTATGATATCTTGGCTTACTACAAGATAATATGCTTCTTCGCTGTGATTCTATTATCAATTTTATTTAACATACATACATTTCATTCGTTTCTGTCGATTCCGCACTACAGACTGCAACCTGTTTTAGTGAATTTGAAAATCGAAATAAGTTTCGTAGCAACAATTCACAGAAAAGATAATTCTAGAAATTGCAAAGACTATATCGACTTACAGAAACAAATGACTCCCATGTGTTCAAGGCGTAATTACATAATCCATCTATTGGAAGTGGGATAAGACCATAATGTTGAGCTACTATGCAATGGACCTGGGACAAGCCTGCCGCAACTTCTCAGCTTTTTAAAGACCATCAAGGAATACAACCGTTTTAGAACAGGAAAGATCTTACCTAACTCTGAGGGTTTGAGCATTATAGTGCCGGTATGGTTTACCTTCCCAAAATTAATCAGAAGAAGCAAATTGGCCAAATGAGTGTTGTAAGTTCTTAAGGTTTGAACAATGGTCCATTGGATATCGTCTTTAAAACTATTTAAAATAAGTACATGACGAGAGTTTTGTTTTTTAGTAGAACACAGCACATGAGGGTTTAGTCACCTGAGCGGTTACCTGCAAGCACAATCAATCGCGGCACAGACGGTTATGACGGCTAACGTGTTCTGTCGTGGAGCAATCCGTCACGCTCGGCGGCGGCGCGGGCGCAGATCAGGCGCCGAGCTTTTGTTGGACGTGGGAAAACTGTACTCAACGAGTACTTATTAAATATCTTGTCTTTTTTGCCCCGAGTGCAAAATGGTGAAGAATTAGGATGTGAGGTGTACCTGCCATTAATAACGTAAACAAAGAGAACTCCTTTTTAAGCTAATTGTCTGTCTTGTATTTGTTAAAATTTTATCTGTTAATGTATTTTCTGATAGGGACTGGCTTTTATCCAAAAAAGATTTGAATTTTAGGTCTTAGTTGTATTGAACAACTAAGAACTAAAATTCAAATCTTTTCGGATCGCGTAATCTGTGTAGGAGCATCGTCATCGACACGAAAAGAGGAAGAAGTAAGAAGTCATCTCACGTGTATTTCTAATCCTAATTGAATTTTAATCAGCCTAGAATCTGAGGCTCTGTTACTTCTATATGAAAATTAGCAAACTTTTATATGAGGTTAATCTTAAATTAAATGATAACACAATAACACTTTACGTCACCAATTTCATATATTGGCTTGATTGCATTGTAATTTTAAAATAACCTCAAATAATTTAGATTTGTTTTATGTAGATACTACGTGATCTAGGTTAAAAACGTAAAACAACAAACATTCATAATTAGTCTTTGTTTTATTTTATTCAATAAGTAAAAGATTCACTGATTACTTAACATTAACAATTCTCAGTTTATTTGCTTAATTCTTCTGAACCGTAATCTGTAAAAATAAACATATTCATCATAATTAGTCCGAGACATTTAGTTGGCCATCCTTTGTTGAGTTATGACACTAGTTCGTAGAATAACCTCATTTTTCTACTCCATACTATCAAACTGTTTGGAGGGTTAACATGTGAAAAAAAACAAACGAATGTGCGACCAGTTTTTTCACCTGACAACACCCAACGTTACTTTTTTATGGAGATACACCATTTTGAAAATTAAATTATAGGTTATAATTTTAATATGATAGGTGTGTAATATATTTCTTGAAGGAATGTTTTGAAGAGATTTTTATCTTTTAATAGTATTTATTTTATTCGAATCTAAAGCATTTTATATGAAATCGTCCCTTTTTATTTGTGTTAGAAGTTAATGAGTAAGTTATTCATTTTTTTATGACTCGTTTGTTTTTGACAGAAGTACCTACCAGCTGGATTTAAGTATCAATATAAAACAAAGTACTTTCATAAATATTGATTATGTGCATTAATCTTTTGGTTTTAAAATCTAATTATCCCTTACGGCTGTGAAATGTTACCCACATTCATTTTCATGTCTTTAATCGTGAGGGGATAATTAGATAAGAAGAGATAAAGAGGCTTGCTTACAAATACCGTGTTAGTTTAATGCATTCGTTTGTGTATCTGTATCCACTATTGATTCGTTTAATCCATTTATTCTGATGTATGCTTTCCTATGGATGTCCTTTACCTACTATATAGCTATATGTCAGTATTAGATTTGTGACTTCATACAGCTTTCTCTTTAAAAATTCATATCAGCATACTTTGCAATATTTTTGATTTGCTAGCTATTGCATCTTCATATTATTACATATGCGGATACAATAGTTGGCACTGAAAATATACACATAAGAACACAAAATAACTTTAATAAACATAATATAAGACATAATGTAAATCGGCAGAATCATTCCTAACCTCCAAACAGTTTTTCTTGCAGCGGCGTAAAACAAAAGCCTATCTCACATCATATCAGCTTATAGACAAGCTATAAAGATTACATCTACAAAGAAATCGGCACAGATTACAGCTAAACGGCCATAGCAATTGGAAGATACATTTTAACGACTGTGTTTTTTGGCGCTACGATACGATGGCGAAAAAAAAACGCGGCAGCGACAAAAGACGATCGTCACAAAGATCCTCCTTACAGATAAAGGGACCATAAATAACACCATAGTTTTATATTGTTTTTATGGATGTTTCACGAAGATTCCTATAAGTTTCTATCATTTGTCAATATGTGTATTAAAATTGTATTCTCTCTAGTTTTTAAATCGAATGATAAATTAGGGCTGGATTGATTTTACCTGTCCTTTGGGCTTATGAACCTTAGGTTAAGCCGCAATCGAATATTAACATTTGATTAATCTGTTCAGAATACTGACACTCGTGTTATGAGGTAGGTACCGTTTTTTTAATGACTCATGAAAAAATATCAGTCTTCTTTTGGATGATACTATTTCCAGTGACCGTCCTTAACTGTTTATTTTATCATTCTTCGTATTTCATTCTAAAATTGTGTTCGATAAAAAATACAGTTTATGGAACATAGAAACACAATTTAAAGACAATCATTATCGGTTTTCAAATGTTTTCAGTGAACTTCCAAAATTTTTTTTTTTTTAACAACAATGCAGTTCCTACAAATGTTATAAACCTCTTTTTTGAAATCAGTTAATAACAAACATTTAATAAGCACACAGAATTAATTTAGCACATCCATCCATCTACCCTTCTAAACGTAAACCATCAGTAAGGCTATAGAAAAAGTGTTAAACAAAATTGTGGTAGTTGCCCCTATGTTGAGGGATCGTTCCCTAAAACTTTATTAAATCTTCCTTAGAATTCATTAGAGGCCTGTTTCTAAATTAAGTTTCGCACCCCACGCTCGGCTCACTTTACATTTTATGAGATGTTTTCGCTTACTTTGTACAGTGATTTAATTTTAAACGTGTAATAAGATTTATTATTATTTATTAGAGCTATGTATATTGTTTGTTCCCCACGGCGCGTGTAAAGACAATTTTGTGTTTGGTTTGTTGTATAAACGTTTGGAAGGAGGTATTTGATACAATTATCTAAAGTTAATTAACGAAAATACTTTAGTACAATGGGTAAGTGTGCATAAAAATAATAAGACAGTTAAGTATATCTTACAAATGTTAGTCATACATTTTGAGACAATCTGATTAAACAAAGCTCTAGAAAAGAACCCTACAGATTCTAACCTCACTAACCTGTAACTATTGTCTTTTCAATATTCATTATATATGTATATCTTGAGATATCTTTTGCTTGTGGTTTAAAGTTCTATAAACTTAAAGTTATTTTTTGTTTTCATATTTGGATTAAAAATGTCACATTTGCATGATTACTATTGTTTTAAACATAAGCGCTCAAAGAGCTTCAAATCCAGCTTAGTTATTACAAAACAATTTTCAATTATTTTACATACTATTTCACTAAAACGGCTTCATCATGAACACTAACAACTCCAAACAATCACTGAATCTGAATAACCAAACCCGTCGCATGAAACTGAAAGTGCGTGCGTACAAGACGTTTGCCGTCGGACAGGGCGGGCGCCAGGGCGGGAGCGTCCCGTTGCTAGGCAACGCACCGCGGGTGGGCGTGGCAATCGATACCACCCTCACCTCACGCAGTCACCTCCAGGCTTTATAAGATAGCCCTTATCAGTACACCAGATGAGCTGGAACAGTACACTAGGCTCTACGCTACCTAATAGCTTACAGGCGTACTGTTGTCACATTGCAGTTGAGTAGAGTAGTATTGCAGCTGTGGAGGCGAGGTAGTGCATTCAGGTTGAAGAGTGGCGTCTCTTTAACACAACTGCAACAATATTACTTTAGATAGTGGTGGTAGGCATTTTGGTGTCATACAGTTTTAGAAACACTACGCTTTGGCTGAGATTCTTGTTAGCCTTTCTGAAGTTTGTCGCGTTGATAGACATTCGCATTTGTCGCATTGACAGAATTTGATAATTATAATGTAATATTTGACATTGACTTAAGTAACATTTAGGTATCAATTACAAGGTTATACATATTTTTTTAACTACCGATATAATTATGTCTACTTTTAAAAGTTATGAGTTTACAATCTGCATTTTTCGATTCTACAGAGATTGTTACTCACCTGCACTTGAACTAAATGAAACCTCTTTCGAAATGTATGAAAATATAGCTAATGTTGTAATTTAGTGAAAGTCCGAATGTCGATTACAGCTTTGCCATTAAATTTCAAGTACATGTAATGAACATGCAACATTGTAAGCGTAAAAGACTATAATCGTTTTTGATAACCGCCTTCATTACATAATTTTATTTTGAGCTTATTCCATTGAACTTATCAAGATTAAATTGTGTTATATAGGTAAATGGTAAAAAAACTTAATTTTTCACAAGCTTTAGGAAAGAAGTTACAATATTACTTAGGTATGTGTTTTTAATGTTTCATCTGTGGCAGGTATAACAGTGTAAAGAGAACAATTGGTTTTTTAATCATGTCATGTAATAGTTTAGTAATTGTAAATTTAACTTAAGATAGCTGATGAATTGGTCCTATAGAAAAGGAAGTGGTCCGAAGCTAAGACGAACGCTGGCAACAATTGTATCTGTAGCTCTTAGTCACTTCAAACCCGACCCCGAAATTTGTGAAACCACGTCGCGACTTTCAAAATTCATCAAGTCTTTTAATGTTGCTGTCAAAAAGAAATTGAGTTTCCCTTCTCAGTGATGTGGGGGAGTGCTGTGGACAGACTCGGTACTACTCTGTACCTACTATTAGTGCACAAAGGTCGGCTGTCGCGCACATCCTGTGTCGGCAAGCAGGGGTGCGAATTATGACCTGTCAGCGGCAGATCATAGTCCCGTATGTACTATACCTGACGCTAATTTGGATGTTTTCGATGTAGCCTTTGATTATGCGTTTGTTAATAATAATTTAGATTGTGCTTTGTTTATTCCTGTGTGCTTAAGATGAGATGAGAGTTTTGAAGGCTTCTGGAGATATATCTAAGAAGTTGAAGCTTAATAAAAATAAATATAAACATTTTGCAAAGAAACAAATTGGCTATCGATTTTGTGATACAAACTTGGATGCATATTCAATTTGAAAAAAAAACTATTTGTTTCTACTCTAATTATTCGAATTATTATCGTCATCGTAGTCTGCACAAGACTGCTGGACAAACGCCTTCATAAATCTTTTCGATAATCTAGTTATCTTAATTGAAATTGCTCACATGTCGATATGGGAAAAAGTAAGTGGGTTCTTATGCATGCAATAAATTGAACGCCGTTTCATAAAATACATATTTATATGTATAAATGTACTATAATGATATGTAAACATACGTTGTCCAATGTCCACGTTGTCATGCATCTAATTAATACAAATCGTAGACTCGCTCCACGAGATGTGTCCTGACGTCCGTCCCTCCCAAATATATGGTCCATAAAACTACGATTACTTTTATAAACACTACATTTATAACTACTTCATGATTGTATTATTTATTTTACGTAATATATTATGCTGTGGTGGAGATTTTGATTTTTTTCTAAACTGTGCTTTCAAATATTTAAAATTCTCTGGCACAGTACACTCCATTAATTTATAGTATTCGGCCACGTGGACTAGTATGGAGAACACTTCTGTTATGGCATGTGACTTGTATTGGGTTATTGTATTTTTTTATAAGTAATGATTTTAGAAGAAGCTGTTATTTTAGATTTTTGTTTGCAGAGCCAATTTTACTTGAAGTTGTTTTGTTATAAAATAATGGATGTTCAGATATCTGGTAGTTAATTGAATGGAAGGACAGATTTACTGAAGATATGATCAAATAAAAATTGGTACTTCTAAGTCAAATAGTTTATTTTCTAAAAAAACATTTTTTCTTTAATCGTTTCTTGTTTCAGTCATTGAATGTATTTCTGATTTATATTTTAAACCACCTACCTACCTAAGGTTGTGAGGCTTATAAGTATCGAGTAGGTTCCCATTCCACAGTAAGCGGGCAGTGTGATCCGTAGCGCACGGAGCACGGCGCTCGCCGGCCGACCGGGACGCGCCCGCACTAAATTTAAATATTTTAATCCTTAATTTAAATTTTTGACATTTTTATTTTATGTTGGTATTCGTGTAGTTTCATTTTTAATGTTATTTGTCATATTCAGGAGACGGTACAACTCGTGACTGGCGCCTCGGAACACCATTTGTTGGTAAAATATCGTCAATGAGAGAGACTGACACAGGACAATTTGTTCGAACATTACGTACCTTCGATGGCAAAACATTTCGAATGAAGATTGTATTTATTAATAGAATGTGGTGGCGTACTGTGATATTGGGGTTTGTCCCATCAGCGAGCCTATCACTTTGTTTATTTTTGAATGCTGAACATTTTGGTCAAAAACGTTACTGTGATCTTTATAAAGGCCCTTCTTTTAAATTGACACTACTTTACCTTTAACAACCAAGAAAAACTGGACCATCTGGGAAGAGAATAAATTTGTTTTTTTTTTCTCATAAATTGTTAAAGATGCAACTCTTAAAAGGTTCTTGGAGTTTTGTTTCCTGTTTATGTGCACGTTTGCTCTGCATTTGAGTAGGTATCCAATTAATATTAAGTAAGTACTTTAGTTATAATTGAATAACAACGTCACTTGCTAAACAGTAAAACAGCCCTAAATGTCCTTCAATCTGAATTTTCCACCGAATTTCATGGTGTCTTAGTCACTTGAACATATAATACCTATATTTGTATCTTCAAACTTAAACAATAAATACAACGGTTATCGGGATTGCCCGTCGCCCGACTAGCTTCGGACTCAACCGGACTCCTTAATCACAGTAGTAGTATGTAGTATGTTCCTCAACCATGAGCTGACGCCAGGACGGGATCGCGAGTCAAGTCGATACGAGACGAGAGTTTAGTTTTGTTAACCAACCCTACTACTTAGTACTCAACAGTTTCTGCAGTTTGGCATACTTAACCTCTGATTTTCGACTCCAACATATTTCAAACAACCCGTCCGTTTGATTTCGAACTATCTTGGAGGAAAATAAATGAGTCTTGTAGATCATTACAATATGTATTGACGATCATTAGTCATCGGCAACGAACGGCGCTAGCGCACCTATCACATTGCCTTTTAATATTTTATTCAAATCTCTAGTGTATTGTCAATATTCTAACACAAACATTATACAGTCCACCTTACATTCACAAACAAATGAAAATAAACCTTATTTCTTTTGCTATAAAGGCGGAATTTAATGTTTCAGTGGAAGGTTGTAACATAGACTACAATTTGTTTAGAGATAAGTGTATTTTTATGGTTTTCTTTAATGGAAAACTCGCAATTTACATGTTTATTAATTGCGGCATAAGGTTTACTTGTTTAGCTTTTTTGATTAAATTCTGCGATATTAATTATCCCAGTGTACCTTTTTATACTACGATAATAAATTTTGAAGGTATCGAGAAATTGTAGGTACACTTTTCAGTTTCACGATTATAATTTCAGCTACGGAAGATGCCTAAGGGGCCTAGCAACACCTCTTAAAGTAAGACTTGCATTTGTATTGACAAAATGCTTAAGGAAATAATTTCAAATTTAATCCAACTGCCATTCATTCATCGGCCGTTTTTAATCGGGGCCCCGATGGCGTGGGATAAGAGGAAAAAGTAGAGTTCTGGTGATTTTCCCGATAGCCCGGGAAAAGAAGAAAACGAGAGAGCTCTTAAGGTTTAAGCCGTTAGGACTCGGCCATAATCTGCTCGTTTTGGGGTTGTCATCAAAAATAGCAACTCAGAATTTTAAGGTAAAGAATAAAATATTTCTACAAGCTGTTGCCAGCCTCTCAGCCTGCTACAAATAAAAAAATGATCCCACGGAAACATACAATCAAAATTAAAACTTTGCTTTAAACCAGGTAGTAAACTATCTCTGTACAAAATTTCATCCAAATATTTTTAGTGCTTTTTGCGTAAAAGAGTAACAAACATCCATCCATACTTACAAACTTTCGCGATTATAATGTTATAAGTAGAAAATATTTAGATATTTCTCTCTCTTTCTCTTTTGTGATTTGAAGGTCAGATAGGTAACGGCCGGCGGCCCCACTTAGAGTGTTGAGATCCGCAATATATTCTAAAATGATGGGCTAAAATAGATGGACAAAATTATGAGTGCGTCGGTTTAATAGATACCTAATGACATTTGATACGTATTATTGCAGTTCAAATAATTATTTATTTCTGGGTAATCTGCTGTCAACGCTTCTTTATCATTTAATAAATCATTAGTCCGTAGTACATAGGTATACTATATTGCGATTAGATTTAAGTGGATATTCCAGATGTAGCAAGTTAAATATTACCTACATTTTGCGCAAAATTATTCATCTATTTTACCTTTTTATAATAATTATTTTGATTGCAAATATGTAGTACTTACTAATATAAAGATGTCTTAATTACGTCTCTCTTTACATGTTACGTTTTCTGTCGATTTTATATTACCTACAGTACCTAATTAATATGTAAGTATATGTATACTTAATACAGTATAATGTTATTTATGTTGTTAAATATGTAAAATAACTAAACTCTTCCAACTATAATATAAAGAAAACAAATATTTCTACAATAGACACCATGTATTACTTCATTTCAATGCCACTTATAGCGAGCAACAAACATCTACGGGGTCAATGTTCGATAAAAGTGGATGACGTCATAGCTAATAGCAAACTCGAATCTTTCGACTCATCAAATACTATGTGGAACACGGCAGGTACCTCTTCACTATCTGTTGCGTAATTTCGCCACCCTCAGACATGACGAGGTGGCCGAGTGGTTAAGGCGTTGGACTGCTAATCCAATGTGCTCTGCACGCGTGGGTTCGAATCCCATCCTCGTCGGATCTTTTTGTTGATATATTTGTTTTTTGCATACAAATATTGTTATTTATTTTTATTTTCGAGGAGTATTTTATCTTATTTGTTTGTATTTTTTTAATTAAACTTTCGCCTATTAATTTCAAAAGTACTGGTAAGGTATAATTTGAATATTGTTTTTCAAATTAAGAATTATAAACTATATATTTTTATCATTTTGAATAAAACAATGTCCATAAACGCACTCAATCCCTTACCATAGCTAGTCATTAAATCATTTTCCATCAAATAAGTTTTCATTTACACTCGACTTAACTAATGTTTGCGTATGGCCCAACCGCCGCGGCCGCCGCCGCCGGCAGCTATAGGTTATGCTTGGCTCACCCGCAAGGGGACTCGAATCGAACACAGATTATATTTGAAAGGGCATGAATAAGTAAACAGTGCTTGTTTATGGTATGAACCAATGAGTCTTCAATGAATAGCAAATGTAATTGCGTTTAGGATTCGATTTTTAAATGGAATTAGGTTTTTTTTGTTTTAATATTTCCCGTCTCATACCACTGTCAAACTAGTGAAATTAAATGAAATATATTCAATGAAATGTTTGATTTTTTAAATTTATTTTTTATGAATGTTATGAATATTTTTTATCTTAAAATCTATGTAGAAGAGTATTTCTATCATAATTTATAAAATTATGTACTATTATGATTACTTATGCAGTACCAATTTATTACACGGCAAACTAAATATTAAAAAAAAAATAAGTATTTTGCTTTATTATTGTATGTTTGCGCCCGGCATGTTAGCATTGGCAATATGATATAACATAGGTAACGTTAGAATTTATTCAGTTTCAGTGGAAAATTATTATCACAATCTTATAAGATTTTTAATAGCATTATTTTACGTTTCTTAGTTCCTACCTTCTTTCTTCGTCGATACTATCTACTTAGAAGGTAAGATACTTTTAATTAGATTAATATTACGAAAATTCATATTGGACCTTCATCCAATCAACTAAACCAATGGAATCATAATTTATATTGGAAATATATATTGCCATATCTTTTTCACTATAAAAGATGTCTTATAAGTAGCTAATATTGATTACTGTCCTTGTTTCAACGCTATAGTTAGCAGATTTTGTTAAAACCTTTTTGTTAATCACCCTTCTATTCCTAGAGCTACGAATAAGTAGCCAATTCAACTTGACCCCTACTACCTTCGGGGGTTCACTAAACCTCGGGTTAAACAGCGGCACACCTACTTAACAATATGACAAGAATAGCTCATCCCCGACACACGTAAAACTATTAATCCATCCTTCACACTTTGATGAGTATTGTGGGTATGTGCAAATAATTAGATGTGGCGTTAGGCAGGCGTCGCACGCGCCGCGCCGCCGTCGCACGTGCGTCGCGTATTGTTACTAACGTTATTTATGAATATTGTTGAGCGCGGCGTCGAGTGGATCGCCGACACGTGACTCCTGTCCTATGATCGATGTGCACAAAGCTTATGAACGCCTGGTAATCTGCATGGGTTTGGATGTCAATGAGAAGGTGTAATCCGGATTCAAGAGCTGGTATTGTGAGATGTGACGTTTGGAATGAGTTAAGTGGCGCTTTGAAATGATATTCCTTATTTTCCGAAATCAAAGTTAGCGGGAATAAGATAAAAAAAATACATTACTCAAAGTTGTCCATGTTTAGTATTAATTTAAGGAGAGCTGGAATGCCTTACTCGGTAGTAAAGAATACAAATAAATTTTGATAGCATTATTTGTGTATTTTTTGCAAGAAACATAACAACACTGAAGATCTTTTGACATGTACCTTACAAGCCTTCATCAGTTTAAAATAAATTTCATGGAAAAGTAGAAACCGTTACCTGACAGTTGACAACAGCAAATCCTTCGGCTTGAGAAACATTGCTGTGGATTTCAATAAATTATGAAATACGAAGTGTTAGGTAAAGCCGGGCGATTGGTATCGGAAGTGAGGCGGGATGACGCAGAGGGGTGACTTCCGTGTTCCGGCCTACTGCAGGCAGTAACTCATCATCAGGGCGCGGCGGGGCGCCGGCCACTCTCCCCCGCTCTCCCCCACACAAAGAAATATAAAGATTTGTGTGAATTATACCCTCCCTAAAGGGGAAACACATAAAAATGTTATGTTTGCTCAGTAACGTTTTTAAAGTATCGAAATAAAATGTTTTTTTTTGTTTGTACAATTTTGAGTAAATTCATTAACGATACTTTTTAATGCTTTTTTCCTGAAGCATAAATAAATTTCTACAAAAGTTTAATACAAATTATGTGAACTAAATAGTTTAGTCTATCTCTAAGAGAAAATAGGCGGGTCCGAGGTAGCCTGGCCTGTAAGGGGACTAGGAGCGTGCATATTTCTAATACAACGCTATGTTCTAATAAGACAATATATATATAAACCATAGATAATATTTCTTATGAAAAAGTCGTCTAATAAACCAATAAAAAAATTGAATTGTACACATTTACTTAACTGTAATAATATCAATTGTTTGAATCTTAAACACAAGCTTCCCGTTAAAGTACGTACCCATGTTCCTATTTCAAAACACGATTTACCTCCCTGAAAACAAAATGGAGTCAAAATGTGATTAAAAACAAAAATATACGCAACAGTTACTCTTTGGTACAACAGGAACATGCATAGGTATAGTATAGAAATGTTCGAGACTATTAATGGCTCCTTGACTTATAAACAATAAAAATATACATTTAAATGTCACATTAAAATCTAGTTCTTATTATTACTCCAATCGGATTTAATTTCGAATAGGTATTTACATAGTTAACCCCCAACCTGTTTTCAAAAATCTAAGCTAAGGAACTTTTTATTATGACTTAATTACATTTTAAAAAGGTTCTCCAAAAGTATTTCTTATAAATTGCTTAATTAGATCCTAAAATTACATCATTAACAACTCACCTAAGTGCAATGAGAAACTTTTTACTATTGTTTATAAGATGTTCAACGTGTGAACAGAATAACAAATGCCTTAAACACGATAATATGTAAATGTGTTTACTTGCCAAATGTATTTTCGTTGTAATTGTAATGTTTGTATCGCCCGCTAGGTGGCAGCACAGCCACTTGTTGTACTGGTAAACAATACAGGGAACGTAATAACATCTCTTTAGTAAAGTCTTTCAGTTGTTAAAGCGAGACTGCATGCTTTACTGTGTACAGACTGTCTCTTTCATATCTGATATAATTCTACTTTAGGAAGTCTGTCTTACCAGCATCGTTTCCGCACCTTCGAATTTAAATTCAGAACACGTATTGAGATGTTTCAAATTCAAATTCCGAAAGGAAGTGTAACTGTCGTGAAATAAATGAAGATAAAAATGCACTTTACTATTTGTTCTTTACTTTAAACACTTGCCTTTCGGATAATATCTAAATCGATTCGTTACGTATTTGGTTCGAGCAGTATCGATAGCTATTTATACTACAGCGTAACGTTGAGTAAACATATTTATTGAATTGATAAAGAGAAAAGACAAGAGAATGCGTATCATAGCTTAATTTCGATCCCCAATTATAATCTATCCGTCGAGTGGTCAGTTTTTGTATCGAGTCAATAACAATGCGACAGACATAAAACACTGGACTTTTATAATTTACCGATTCTAATAAATAAAGATTTCAGTCCTTACAGAACGGGGCCACACGAAAAACGACCGCCCGGGTTGCATGTATTAGAATTCCCAACTCTATTGTATTTTACCATACATTCTTTTTTGCACCTCGACCGCATGCATTTGCAATTTTCATTCAGCCTGTATTAGCATGAGACTTTTTGTTTGTAACTGATTGTCCGTTCTATGATGTATATTTCTAGTTGATAAAGTGATCTATTTGAATAGGTTTTCTTTAACAGTTTGCTGTATAATGTTGTTGTGCATTAATTAATTATATTAATTCCAACTTTCCTCCTCTATTCTAGTTTTGCTGTGCCAATTAATGTAATTACACCGAAGGACAGATTTAAAAAAGTGGTTGTTCTTAAACTATCAATTAAAAAAGTAAAAATAAGGACATCAAAGATGAAACGACATGACTGTATATAACAATGTAGCTCCTGTGGGCTAGTAAACTCACTTAGACACATTAAAAGAAGTATAATATCGTAACCCAATACTGAAGGCGATACACTGAGTTATAGTCTTCGTGTGACGTCACTAACGATAAAAAACGTTACGAGTACCTACTAGATTTTTTGGCAATCTATCTGACTATAATTAAATTTCATTTGTGAGGCCTTTGAGAATATTTTGCTCTTTACACCCCTCACGTAATGTAGAGCACAAATAAAGTATCAATTGAGTATGAGTACACAAGCAAATAGCTTCTTTGACTTTATCAGTCCTGACCAGCCCAGAACCGATTTATCCAAACGTGTAATGTAATTTACAATAACTGGAATGATACACATTTTAATCTTGGTAGAGTTCCCATGTTTAGAACCTTATTTGCTTATTACCGTGACCTTCCTTTGCTGTAGAATGAAGATAAAGGAAATAGCATCATAAAGAATAGAGGTATTTGTTTGCTACCCACCTTAGGCCATGATGGTACAAAAGATTCTTACCATGTTCCTTTGTGAGATAACTGGCGCTACAATTTAGTGAACATTGCGCAGGGCCAATTTTGTTTCTCTTCTTGTAAATATCTGACACTAATTGGATGTCCGCTTTATGTTGGTAAAGTGATTTTGAAACATTTGTTTGGTAGAAGATTTTTTTGAACGTTATTTGAGCTTTTCTAGGCAAAACTATAAGATGATAATGTTCCATTACGGTAAATGACTAGTCAAATTAAAATTGTGTAAAGAATATCTAAGGCAATGTTTAAAATTTTCACTTATTTCCTCCAATATGTTTACGTCCATATATAAGGCTTTTGCCAATTTTCGTTTACATACAAGCATAACCGTTTTGAAAACATCCTTAATGAAAGGGAACCCGTTTCAATTTATAATTTATAAAACAATTTAACTTTTAAGATCCCATCTAATTAAAATAGCTACATTAAAAATGGTTTCGCCTGTAGTTGACAAGTTGACTGGTCCAGTAATTATCTCTATATTGAGCACAATGATAATACATGGGCCCTCGGTGCACTGTGGACAAAAAAGGGGATTGCCGTGTGTCGGGGCTGGGGGCGGGGCCAGGTGTCACTGGCAGGCTGCAGATCTTATCTCGGGGATGCACGCAGCTCGTCCGCGCACTACCGGTCCTGGCCGACGTCCCGACCCTCATAACAATATCTCACCCTTACCGATCAACTTGCGCATAACTCAGGGCCGCATATGCGCTTAAAGTTATAAACTTTTTATTTCGCTACTGACTCTACATTTAATACTGGTGTGTAAGTTAGACTATATTTAGCAACGAGCAACTCCTTAACTGCATATCTGTTCTTTATTTTTTTCTGACTTCAAATTAATTCAAATCAATAAAACTTTTAAATATTGTAGCGCTTTTCGATTTCTCTCGCAGTGCAAAGAATCACAGATTAGTTGATTAGTTGAAATAAGATTTAAACGCTGTACTACTTCAATTGATTGTTTACTACAAGATGCTTACAATACGTATTAATGTCATAATCAATTTTATTTGTATAGAACAGTACCGGCGCGAGCGCAATGCGCAGCGTCCGTGCGCCGGCGCATTAACTTAGCCAGCCAATTACCCGCAGTGTTCTTGGTGCACTCGGGCCGGTTCATTCCTCCACCAGCGCAATATGTTAACATATTTTTTAATTTCTCCATCGGACAGCTAAAGAGGCAATCGCGAGTTTATGCGCAGGAGTGAGATTTATAATAAGAAAACGCTCCTACCGCGCATGCACCATAAGGATCTATAAATCTTTTAAGTACTGGATCGGCCAATCCCTGTTGAGAAACGATAAATCATCCCCTCGGACAGTAAAGTCGAATCGAATACTGTTGCGCTCTCGCTCACACCCGGCGGTTCTTATGCTCTTTAGATCATTTATCATTTCTTTCTCTCGTTTCTTCTCAATGATAAATTCAATTCTCTTTTGGAATATGATTGTTCCTCGTTTTGTTATTGTGTGGTGTTTTATTGTGGGTATCGTCACGGACTTAGGTTTTTTGATCGGAATCCGATCGAAATGATCGCGAGAATTGGATTTCCATTTTAGATTTCGTGACTCGAGTGATCAATCTTTTGACTTCGTATTTGGAATACAGACTCATGTTTACGATCAAGCGCACGGCAAAAACGTTACAAATTACTGTGCCATTCTAAATTCAAGAAATTTATAATATTTATTAATATAATTATCTACTTGTGACTTCTTTCATGTTATCTCTGAAATTATTGAGGGAAGCAAGAAAGAAAATAATATATTACGGCCATTATGTTAAGAATGTTAATAATTGTATGATTATTTAATCCTGCCTTTGTGGTACATTTTAATTCGATTACTTCGAGCTTAAGTATATTACTTTGACCTTTGATTCCGTTGCTGTGATTTCTGTGAGTCATAAATAAGTGATTAGACATATCTTTAGCACTATGAGAGGTAACCTATTTATAAGCTATCCGTTATTCAGGTATTTGGGGGTTAAGTTAAAGTAATTGTTATGAAATCGAAATATTTGTTTAAGTATTTATTTTTGCTATTTACAGGGCTGTAGAAAAGACAACAATTTCGTCTTAAAATAACTTAAAATACGTAATGTTTTCTCAGTCAAATAGGTAGGTAATAATATTATATAGTACACTTTAATCTTTTCACTATCTAAAACGTCGGTCCGTGAAAAAATAGCACTATTTTCAATATAAATATACACAATATAGTTTAGGAGTCCATAGCACAATGAAGTAGCGACACTTGTATGAAATTTAAAAAGAAATCAAACCCTTAAGTCTACTATCACTGGGCATTTCCTTAAAGTATATTTTACAGAGAACTATCTAACTTAAAACTAATATTTACATACATTTAACAACCTATAAAATCGTAGTTTTATTAGACTTCGGTGCTTTGGCCACGCTGATCTTATAATTTTATTTTACAAGTCTCGTTTATTTGCTATAATCTATTTGACCGCTGACAATGTTACCCGTGCATTACATATTATGCCTGTTCAAGAATTTAAAACATTTTATATTACAAAGTAACTTTACAGTAGGTTTATCAATAGAGTGTAAAGCTGGAAAATGTATGAATAATTATTCTCTTTTCGTAAAACCAATACTATTAACAATACATCTGTTTGTACATACACAAAGGCGTGTGATAAATCACTGTCAACAATTGCAGTAAGTTGACAAAAATGTTCGTAGAGTTACCGAGTCCCGAACCCGAGTCACACACAATACTTATTCAATACAGGAATTGTGTTCCAAAAAATAAGACACTTTTACTATAGCAGAATGTTTACAGGAAATATATGACGCGCTGTAAACATTTAACTAGCGGTTATTGTTTACAACTCAGTTGTTTTACAGCAGACAAGAGAACCGAAGCTCTATTGTCCGCAGCTCACATTGTCACCGCTCTCACAAATAACTCTTTCTTAATAGTAAAGACCCAAATATTAAATATCTCTCGGACGGCTGACGTTTGGCGATGATTTTAGAAATGGTCGGATTGACTATGGACTAATTAGTTTTATAATAAGCGTAACACATTATAGACAATACTGTTCCAGAGCGCGTAGTGAACTTTTCATTCCACGTTGGTTGTGGATAGGCAAGCCATTTTATTTGGCTTAGGCAAATCCGAATAGGCTTAGTTCATAAGTCATAACACACATAAGCGTAAGACATGCAGGCTGTCAGTAATTCTCATATCAACTAATCGTCGAATGAAGAGTTCGCTAAGCGCGGTGCGGTCAGTAAGCGGCAGCAGCGCCAGAGTGGTGCATCAAGTGGTGATGGTGGTAGGACTCCTGCGTGGGGCACCACCAGTCCGGCACGCCGTGCGGCATCGTCGGCGCGGGCTGCTGGAACTGCGTCCAGTGCCCGCCGAAGCCTAGTTTGTTGTCCATCACTCCGTTCCCACCAATATTAGTGAGATGCGGGGGTTGGTTGTGGTGGGGCGGCGCCGGGGGCCTCTCGTACGGCTTCTGGTCGTGCGGGTTGAGGTATTTGTCGTTGAGGCTCTCCAGCTTGTCGGTGATGGAGGGGTGGTGGTGTGGGTGGTGGTGCGGCGCGGGCGCGGGCGGCGGCGGCGCGGCGGGGCTGGCGGCGCCCGCTGTCACGCTGACGCTGCCCGCGGACGAGGAGTCGTCTCCGTCGCTGTCGTACCGCGGGGACGCGTCGCCTGCCGCGCCGTGCACCTTCATGTGCTTGCGCAGCGACGACGGGTGCGTGTACGACTTGTCGCAGCCGTGCACGCGGCAGTTGTACGGCTTGTCTGACGTGTGCACGTGGGAGTGCTTCTTCCTATCCGAAGAGTTGGCAAACCGTCGGTCGCAGCCAGCGTACTCGCATTTGAATGGTTTCTCTCCTGATGACAAAAAACACAATTCCGTGAATCTATGTAGGCGTATTATACGTAAAGGAAACTATAAAATACGCTCGGGATCACATTTTGACATGTATCTTCTATTTTTCATTTTGGTCATGGACGCCTCAGGCCTACGCGATATAGTATGAGTACATGTAAGAGAATTCAAGAAGAGTCAGCGTTAATTTTCAATCTAAATGTAAAACTGAATATTTTATTTTTTACCACATAGAATACTAATTCCATAGAGAATATTTTCCCCGTAGTGATATACCGAAGTCGTATCTGACATAGCAATTAGAACAGGCCCGCACTAAATCCACAGTAAGAAGAAAAACGTCCAACAGCGGAGTCCGCGAATGTCCAATCACGTCATAAATAACCAGATTTGCTCGTTGTTTATAGTTTACGAGCGTAAATAAATATTCACAACAATTGCACGGGATACTTAACACAGCTATAAATCATCTTTATAAGACGACTTTGTCACATTCCCGTAACAAAGCCCGGAGTGGTTCACCTCATTCTATATTGAGCTTTATTGTGACCGCAAACGTCATATTTTCGGTTAGATGTATTCATAAGTCCTGTAACCCTGTGACAAAGGGTGCTCAACATCCGTTTTACTTCTGATAACTTGATGATGAAACGTGAACAATGAAGATAATCTCCTGGAATTGTGTTATCATACCGATGGTATCTTATTTACTTAATACCTTACTCGATTCCTTCCCGATTTATTTATGTATTTTAAGAATTATTTAGAGCAATTTTATTCCCTTTCAAAACATTTTATTTTATCCGTAACTGGACATGAACATTTATTCATTTTGGGGCAGAAAGTATAAACCAAAGAAAGGAACTAAGTTAAAAATGTTATCAGACTCACATATGAAGATACATTAAGAAAAAAACTCAATTCGAATATAACAGTTACAATGTAATAACAGTCGCTGATTGTGTAGTATCATGGACACTCGGCCGCACAAACTACAAAAGACATATATTTCCACTCCGTCTGTGATTTCGCTGTGACCCTAATTTTTTGCCGTACTTTTTTCGACCACATCAAAGTATTGATGCCTCAAGTTCACCGAATCGTGTGAGATGATATTCAATAAAATACATTATAAGTAGGAAGGTTTGGCTGGTGCGGGATACAATGTACCATTACTTATTATATTGTCGTGTTTACAAATAAACCTCTTCGGTTGTAATCCTCGGTATTGTGTTTGAAACTTGAAGATCGCGATGAGGACTCACAGATGCTAATCTCAAGTGTCTGTTAACGCTACAATAATAGGGCTTTTTAGGCGTTCCCTTACCGCAAGTTTGTATACCGAGTGAACGGATCACACGTTTTCAATAGATCGATACTTCCTTTCTTTCTGTATTCCTACTATATTTACGCATTATAAACTATCATTCAGCTTAGAACGAACAAATACGTGTAAGGAATGTTGGATATGAATATTGAATACATCGAAATATAATCTCAACTGGTGTATAGGAATATCGTGCATGGTATGTGAATGCTTTCTCGCTCTTGAGTTATTTCTCTATTAAGTTCCTATGTATTTCAACAGATAAAAGTGAACAAAACAATTCTTCAAGTCCTTGGAATAAGAATCCCTAGCTAGTACAAACAAAAAATAAATAGAGATATAAAAATCGTTATACCTAACCGCTTTGGGGAACAATAAAAACTCCTCAGTCAATACTAATGAGCCAAATACAAGATAAAAGAGTCCGAAACATGTGTCGACCGTCTAATTACTAATCGGGTGTCTCATCTTCGACGATGTTCGACACAAAAAAGGATCAACGACACATTCTATTACGATTTGATGCGTCCTCCGGGCACGCGCCGTGCTCTCCCGGGAGAATACCAACACATACCGATATGTGACTTACAAATTGATACTAGGTATTTACCGAAGATCATGCTTAAAAATTCAGAGCTTCAGGGTAGAATCAGGGAATATATAAGTTACAAGTATATTCTAATCCATCAGATTTTGGTTATCCTTGTACTATACCAACCAAAACACAACAAAAATGAGACCAAAGCAAAACAAACAATATCATGTTTATTACAGCTCCGTAGTATACAAAAATCATGTTGAAATTGTTTCTTTAAACATTTAGTGTCAAAATAAAAACAAAGTGACCATCAGATGGGAATGCACTTCGTGAATTCGTCGCGTTCCGCGCCGGGACACCGGCTAGGGTCAGATGCTTATCTTAAACGGCTGTATCACCCACAGGAGACACTTTTTTGTTACGTTATTATCGATGTGAAACTTTATCTCATGTTTTTTAAAAGGAGTTTTGTGACGGATTCAATCCATGTTAAGATAACGATTTACAATACGGTTAGCTTTAAATTAAACCAGATTATCAAGATGTAATTTACAGCCGTGAAGTTATACAAGTCAATTTAATAGTATTAAGCGGTACGCAAGTTAAGCTCGGGCAAATCCAGTTGGCACATCGCCTAGCCCAAATTACTCTGCGGTATTGAGTTACAAATCGCTACTTAAGTGCGCTCTGCTGTGAAAACAAGCTTTTTAGAAATAGCGCGAGTGATGTGAAACCTGACACAGTCGGCCTTTGCACCCAAATTGTGGTAAATGGCTTTAGGTGAGTTTGGAGAAAAAACAATCGCAGTTCACCAGGTGTCGGGTTGCTAAAACGCAAATAATCCCGTACAAAATACTATTTATTGCTTCGAAAGTATAATTAAATGAATGTTTATCATTCGTGTGTCTGGTCGACTACTGGCCGCTTGCTTGTCATCACCTTGAATAATAATTGGACGACACTTGATATCCGTGCACCTGTTTCTTTGAGAATATTTTCATTTGACATTAAAGCGGAATTTGCTTAAATCACGGTGACGCCAATAATTAAGATAAAACAAAATGTGGTGTCAATCTCAGACAGCGGCTGTATTATATGGATTTTATAAATGCTTTCAAGTTACTTAATTAACGGAAATTTTTATATGAAAGTAAATTTTTATAAGGTTGCAGCTGTGGTTAGCATTGTTTGAGCTTACACATAATGTGAGTAATGTGTACAAAACCATCATGTTTTCTACATTTCCATCTGATACATTCTTATGATCTTGATCGAGGCTCTCCCTCTTGCATTGAAACCGTTTACATCGATCTATTATTTGGGACATTAAGCCATGAACGCCGCTCATTGTTTCAATCTTTATTAAACGTTACATATCCAAGCTAATTCAATCTCCAATAGACGCTAATAAGCGGCGGATGACTGGGCGAATGGCCGCAGCCCGCGCCAGACATGACCACGCTCCATGTTCCGTCTGACCCACAATACTAATCGCTACATACAATACACCATATCTAGAACACCCACTATATTCAATTAAAACAATAACACGACCCACACAAGCATCCTATACAAATCCCAACAACTGATTGACGACATCGACAGCTCTTCCCAGAAAACCGTTTTCTTTCGCATATCTAAAGCCAGTTTCGTACAACGTGCATAATGATTTATGATGTACCTTTTATCCGAAACGTATTTCGAATTAGAAAGATATATTAATATCTTCATTTTTTCCACTTCTCAGAGAATAAGGGCCCTCGTCCGGGGAGCACAAAAAGAATAGCCGGGGTCGGCGCGCGGCGCATTCGGCGCCCAACGACCGTGTGACAAGGTGCTTTATGCGGACGATTATGAGCAGACCGAATAATGTTCCGATACCCGATAAATATCTGCCAACTCATACAAAAGCATCCCAATAAAAATATAATAGTAAATGTAGCAACAACACGGGCCACAAACTGCACAGTCATATCTCGCTGATAAATATAAATTAAAATGAAAACGTATAGCTCGGGAGGAAGAGGGACGGAGAACCTTCTGTGAACGAAAACAAATTAAAACTGATATAACATTCAAATGCGCACGCGCAGGTTAGTCGATGCTTGTGGAAAATCGAACATGTAGCGAGGACCGGCAGAGTGGTCAGGTCCAGTATGAGGCCTTTTTTGTCGCACTGGAGCATCCCTGTGATTCACGACGACGCGACGGCCCGTGAGACCTCGGACCGCTTTCATTACCTATTACAATAATTCACTCATTCAACCTCATTTAATAATGTTTGTATTTTGCGCCAATTAAAAAATACAAACTGAATAAAATAAGCATTTTAATTATTCAGGTATTGCCATAAGTGTCGAACATGTCATTTACTGTCATAATAACTCGTATGAGACCTATTTGTGAATTCAATGCACGGCTTTGAATCGCTAGAAATAGTAGTAAGTGAAGTGAATAATGTAATGATTGCTATAAATAGTATTAAGGGGTAGGCGTTTTTTGTAAGTTCTTGAAACAATTTACTACACCTTGACATAGTTAGTTTATTCCTAGGGTTAGATGACGATAATAGCGGTTCCCGTGTGGCTGCGTGCCAGTGAATTAAAGTGCCTTCGCATTGTTCAGTCTGCAACTCAGAAACTACCATCCGTCTTGCTCTGATAGGTATCTGCTGAGAATGCGCGACAAGGACTGGGAAGTATATATTGTGGCTGTTGTCTTAGAAGAAATGAAAAGGCTTTCATTGTCACATACATTATGGTTTTCTCATTTTAGGTGCTACCTTGTGCGGATTTCTGGTTGCCAGGGTTTCCTATCGTATTTATTTTCAGGCATTCGTAATACGATTTCGTATTGAAGAATGTATGGAATGCAATCTTTATGGTAGCATCCTGACGTGTAAGTTAAGGTTTTTCCAGTTCATAGGAAAAGAGAAGTTAAAAATGTTAATACATAATACAAATGCATCTATATAAATACATAGTGCAGACCAGGATTGTGGATCCATCACACATAACTCTAATATGATCTTTGTTTTCTCATCGACGCTTAATAATTTAGTTCCCAGACGATTTTGTAGATAAACAATATTGTACAAGGTTGAACATAAAAAAGTACAAAACACGTAAGCGGGCAGGGCACGCTCGTCAATCCTTACGTCAAGCGTTTTGACAGCCCTAACCGGCATCACCGCTCCTCTGCCAGAAAAAATACAAGAAATAATATCACAAGCTGACTTCTTATAAAATTAGGCGGATGTAAAAAACTAATTCAGTTTTGCTTACATTAATAAGATCCGCCTAAAATAAATGTAACAACAATTTATGTTTTCCTGGACTACAGAAACGGCTATTCCAACTTAAACGAGACTTGACAAGTTAATTAATATCGCTACAATTACCTAATATTTATTTAATTTACGATTTCTCAGAAACGAGAAAATTGTAGTGGAGTCATAAATTAATGAACAGTTATGGAAAATGATGTCACGACGCACTTTAAGACTACATTGAAGTTATAAAAGAAATGTTTATACAATTACGTGTAGGATTTAAGGCAGGCGCCGTCAACGATGCTGCGTCGTGTCATAAGATGTGCGATAACTTATCACTGCGTTAAAATCTACGAGAGATGGACGGGCACGCGAGCGTTTTAATAAAATGAACTTAAATTTGAATATCAAAATGTTTGTGGGAAACTTGCTTGGGAATTGAGACGCGTCAATACCCCGTAAAAGATATTTTACTGGGGTTTGATACAAAAATAATTAATTTTCCTTTTATAAAACGTGTATTTCGAAATCATAAAATTCCAATGTTCAGAGACAAGTATCTTATCCGTCTAAGCACGACATAGTTATTTTAAGACATTTGTAAAAATCAAATTTTAATTAATTTATTCTCCACACAATACTCTAATATTTTTATGAGGCAGAGTAATTTCTATAAGCCACATTAAATATAGCTTACAAGTCACAACTAATCAATTTATTGAACTTTTATTAAGTAACAAAGAATGAAAAATGTAGAGAATATGAAGATACGTCGCGGACGCGAGGCGGGATCGTTTTATTAATTGAGCCTGTTGGTATCGCATTTCTCGGTATTTGGGCTTCACTTGCAGGATACCCGGCCCATACCGACCAGTGGCAGAATATGGACCTGTTTTATGTACTGATTTATTGTAAGGCCCCTCACATATATCGGTAAACGATTACACATCCAAAATAAATAACACAACTTGAAGTCTAAATGAATAATTAAAGTTATTCCGACTCGCTCGCTCGTTTCAAATTTAGTAATTGCACGTGCAAATATTTCGTCGCTGCGCAAATAAACGGAATAAATACCATTCATTAAATGATTAAGGGTTACTTTAGCTAAGTTCGTAATCATTGTCCGCATCGTTTCCTTCCAGCTCCATGAATATTAATATGTTCACAAATCATAAATATTATAATTTTGCGGCATGTCGTACGCAAGTCGCCCAATAAATCGGTTAGGTTATGTATTTGTTCGGGCCGGCGTGTCCACTCAACACCCACGCAGGATCGTGTTTCAGCCCCCGGGCACATTTTTGGGACAAACCAATATTTCTAACGAATATTAATAGTCTGTTTTGTTTTATTTGTAACATGTTTAATTTTTGTTTTGAACGCGCCCACATTCCTCGCGCGCTGCACATTCCTTTAGGAATTTTTATTCGCATTTGATTTTATGATGGATTTTTATTATTAGTTTTAGTTGCGCTCTTACGCAGGCTAAGTATTATTTAAATATCACATTGCATTAGAGGAAAATGCCGGGAATATTCCGTTAATCAAGCGAGCTCATTATGGTAATCATTATCTCTACATGAGTATTTATTGCTGTTTCAATATGTTTTGTAATCGAAGTCAACGATTGGTAAAATATCGTTTTATATGTACATAAGTAATATAAACTGTATGTTTGTTCTTTCCTCTATCGTATAGTAAAAACACGTGTACAGCTACTGCTCAGGTATCTCCCGAGATCCAAGTGTTCAAAATCAGTGGAATACAACTTTTTATCGTTGTGTTAACATTTCGATTGTTGTCTGATTCTGTCGATCGATGCGTTCTATCGAGATTTTTTCGCGAGCGGTGTTAAATACTAAGGGCTGACACAAACATAGCGTATTTGGTAACTTTTTATGAGAACACAGGTGCTCTTAAATTGTTATAGGAATGTACTTTACGATGGACGCCGAAGGAAACGAGAACGTAGAAAGTTCAATAAATATGTATTTTATACCTCGAGTGATACAATAGAGCCCTACTCGGTGTTGTATATAGTAGTGATTTAGAAGTCGACCGTTTAACATGATAGTAGCAGCCAGGAGCAAGTGAAAATAAATATCAAAGATAGTTCAGTGGTTGTCGAGCCGCGTTGTCGGCGATATCACACACAACCATACATATTGATACCAGTGAGGTGTCGGCGAAAAAACGCATGAATGATGCAGTGAGACCCTCCGCGGTCGCCCTACAAGACGAAAGAATTTCGCACACTTAGGAACCTCAAAGCGCAAAATGTTTTTCTCGGCGATTTCAAATCGGCTGATAGCTCATTTAATTTAATGAGCCACCTATTCGATAAGATCAAAAAAGCACATCACTACAAACCCAAACTATTTAGTCGCTCGCTCTGCATAACTTAACCTACTCGCTGCGCTTCTGACTGAATTATTAAGGCTGTGTTACCTAATAGACCTCACGAGAGGAATATGGGATGGCAAACTATGTAACAATAACATTTGAGTGTAGAATCCTGAATGTAGTTAGAAATATAACTATAAAACCATCATGAAACCGGCAGGGTGTTTGAACAATCAGACCGATTACAATGTTCTTCCAAGACATATAATTAGCATAATCAGAATAAATTAAATTAACATAAAATCCACACAAATACGTGATAACAAAAACAAATCTGTCACTATAAAATGCGCGCATAGATAGTAAAGTGTCAGAGGGAACGATTGTAATAAGATAGTAGGGGCGAGCGAGGCGGGCGTAGGCAGAGCCAACACTAGTGCATCCCGCCGTTCCCAACCTATTGTTACGTTGCAACCGTGCACAATTTATGTTAACCTGGTACCACGACTTGTTACAAACACATGGCAAAACAACTCGCCCATAAAATAGAAGGATGCTACAATCGTATGAAGCAACCTTCAGTGAAAATATTTTGATCTCTGCCACAATAAATTAAACCCATTGTCTAGACGGTTTCTAATTTAATCTAAGATTAATTTGTCTAGAAACTTAGTCGGTATTTCTCAGTTTGTGATCTGATTCTATTTTTTATCTAAATGGTTTCTTTGATTTATTAAAATAGTGTAAATAAAATATTGAATAATTAGATCGTCAGTAAAAGCTGTCGATGTTCCATGACTAAATGATTCGTTGTTGGGCGTGTCGGGCGGATATTACTAATACTTCGGATGTGTTCCCGATTAGCTGGCGGACGAGACCAGGTGAAACGCTGCCTCTAGTTGATTGATTGTCTGCTCTCGATACTTAAAGCGGCCAACAACAGACTCGTGATCGGATTCGAGATAATTTCATTATCGAATTGTTTGTATTATATGAAAAATGTCTAGACGAAGAAGAGAGATTGTTGCTGATCAATCAACACAAATTGCAATTCGAATTCAGTTTTAAATATTTAAATTGAAAACAAAACGAATGTTTGAATATAATGCTCTGTGGCCAGCATATTGTATTGACACGTTTTACTCATTATAATTAAAAGCTCTCCATTGGATGTCAACGCAACGTTAAAATGAGTGTTTTTGAACGATGAATAAATAATTACTCAAATCGTGATGGAAGATTGGAATCGCTGTTGTGGCATTTGAGATTCTGTTCAATGTGATTCAGCAAGGAATCGCTGCTTGCAGTCCGATGCGTTCCGATTCGCGTATCATGGTGAAGCTAAGGACTTTTTGTGCGCACTCCGATACCCTGTTCGCACTATCTCTTTGACGTTTAGCGAAATTCTCGAACAGATAAAAACAATTTTCAAGTTTCAAGGAATGCTCAGGTGTCTGCTAAACGTGTCTTTGCTTGCAGCGCAATTTTTTATTTTCCACGTATCCAAGCAAAGTCTTGTTTTATTAATATCACTTGCTCGTCTATTGAGGTTGTCGTGAAGCATTATTTATTCAAGAAAAACTTTGAATTTCAAATTAATATATTGCGTACTTAGGGATATGATTGTATGTAATTCACTGAGCGTAGTCACTTCAGCGCTGTGTCACAGCAAAGAGGGGATGTCGTGGGTTGACAAAGAGATAAAAAAATAAAGCGCTTAACGCTTTCATTGTCTACTGGTGTACAATATCTATGGCGTGGTGTGGGGTAGCAAGTGTGTACATCATGCAGGACGCGTGCATGTGTGCGTTACGTGTTGCACATAAGTGTGTGTATTGAGGGTTGTAATGTTACTACTGACGAGGGCTTGGCCACGCCCAGCGAATTATGGTTTGTTATGATTGTAAATTCTGATTTCAATTTAAGACAGTCTGAACTCTATACTAATTATTTATAAAATTAACTGTTTTTGGAAAATACACCAATATTATTTTATTTTTCTAGAAGATTACTACTATTACAGGATTAAAAAAATATATATATGACAGGGTGAAAATATTCAAGACTATTTAGTAGCTACCAAGCTCCTCAGTAAACTGATAAATACAGCCTAGTTTCAGTGACCGATACAAATTGTGCATACTGCATACTACCAAGCAAAGTTTTAGAATAACTGGACGTTAAATCCCCTCTGATATATTCAACACACACATACACAACTCTATTGTGTTCGGATCATTTTTTATACAATTTATCAATCCGGGGCAGATGGTCCCTGGATCACATAAACACCTTTGAAAAGCTCCCAACTATTATAGGGTTACAACATTATCATATGTGGATAAAATGGCCGAATTCACTGAACATAGCTCGTTATATCTTAAGGTGGAACATGTTTTAATTGAATAGTTTGATTCATAAAATTAATTACCGTCATATCATCTATTAGTCGCGCTTAATCTTTTTCAATTAATTAAAAAAATATAGTTAATAGTAATAAGGTTATGTAGTCATAAATACTCTTTGGAGGCAAAATCAAGATCTATAAATTATTTTGTTAATTATCTGTAGGTATATGACTGTGTTAAATGTATGAGAGCATCTTAAGATAAAAGATCCGCAGTAAAAGGTTTTATGATTAATTAATGAGTAAAGACTTCATCAAAACTTGATTACTTCCGTTTAACATTGAAAATGGAATAAGAAAACTAGCCAAGTATATTACAGTCAGACTCGCGACATTAAGGTAGATAGGCTAAAGGAACATAATTTCTCTCCCATCAAATTTATGACCGCAGCAACCTTATTATTTAACCTTAATGTTTTTATTACGAAATCATGCAGTAGTTGTTTAAGAGAATTTGAATATCTAAAAAACTTGATAATGTTCTATTCTTGCGGTTGGTACGTAGAAGCAATTGCAACAATTTAGCCTAGAACTATGGTTAAATACAGGCAAACTGAACAAGTTCAACTTGCAACAATTACAGGTATTGAGAGCTTCTTTTTTCAACAGCTGGCGCGCAATTAGACGAATATGTAGCATGTTCTTGTACATGGTTGTAAGCAGGTGACTTAATTCCAGTTATTCCTTCGACTAGCTATTACCAAGTAATTCTAATTGCCCGAGTTGGGCCATAAAGAGGTCGTTAAATGTTACTATCATAATAAAATATTAATAAAAGTACAATATGACTTGTATATCAAAATTAAATAGTATATTTTTTAGACGCGGAAGGGTAAGAGAGCCAGGTGTCATGGCGCTATCACGATATTTGGAAAAGTCTCATAAAAAATAGAAATAAAAAATATTGTTTTTTGATTAAACTCAACTCGAAACTGCGTCCATACTAATCCTACGAAAGTGAGACATTGAAAATGCATTTTCTTTCCCTACTTCTTACTACGATGTTCTTTACGTAACATTGGCACCTCCACAGAGTAAAAATATACAAAAATTAAAAGGGTTCCTATTACTCGTAAAAACAGCAATTACAAGCCGTCAAAGCCACCTGACTGAAACAAAACTAAAGTAACATAAGCTTTTGATGTTGACGAGTGAATTACATGTTTGTTTGTGCAAGCCAAGTGCTGCAGTCGACAGCCCCGGCACAACGGGCACAGGAAGGGTCCCGTATTGTTTGCAAAATATTTTGAAAGCGTCATTTTATACGGCATATTAGGCACTGCGTTTGATAGTCGGGGGATGTCTTTACCGGGCGAAATCATATCATCATTAAAGTATTGTGAACACCCCTCTCTAGCCGAACCACAGCGTAGCTGACGACTCTATGAAATAATTCGAAATTCAATTTTAATATACTGCCAGTACAATATTAGTTCTACATTCATTTTATATTGCACAAGTTTTATGAATATTAAGTTTATTTAAATTAGGTCTCCACCTTATTTATATCATCATAAAAATAACTTTATAAATACACCTTTGAATGTGGTTTTGGTTACAGTCATTTATATGAAATAAATCATATCGTGTCCTTTTGAGGATCGCTTTATCAGGTTAATTTTGTGTTAATGTTTCTTTAATATTTTTAGATGCCTACACACTGTGTTATTTACTGAAAATATTACTTTTAATACCTAAGTTGTAGAACAAATTAATATCGAAATCCCTATAATAATGTTTAAATCTTCCTTACATAGGAAAATGACTGTGCCCAGCAGAGGAGCGTTACTGGGTTTTTATCACAGAAGGGATAAGATAAGAAGTCACTACATTTTTATTTAATGATCTTTGGTGTTACATTTTCTAAGATTTAGTTATGTAAGTAGTAGTAGTATGGTGAGTAGGTATAGTAAAGTAAATATTAAACAAACTGAATCCTACGACCTGGAACTTAGAGTAGATTTCAATTTAATCGAAATACAAATCCTACAGCTCTCGAACTTAGATTTCAAAGGCTTAGAACTCAACTTTTTGTATTATTTAATTTCCTTGATTAAGTGTTTCATAAATAATTGGTGTTTGTGGGCGTTTGTCCGCCGGCGTTTGACACGACGCGTGCTAACGCTCCCCCGGGCGACTTAGCCAAGGCTCAGATCTTAACGCCTAATAACAATATTTTAATCTTAAATACTGATGATGATTTAATGAACAAATGATTTATTTATTTTGTATTCCTTAAACGGTTGATCAAGGTTTTTGAGCTTAGTGTTAAGTGACTCAGCTCTTAATATAAATGTAATTTAGAATCTAACTAAAAGGATATAAGATGTGTGATTTTTTAGTTAATATTTTAGTTAATTATTATCCTTTACTGATTTTGGTTTTATTTGCTACGTACTTACAGGCACTTGCCTAATGATATAGTTTCTTAGTATTAATAATATACAAAAATCAAACATTAGTACATATAATTATAAAGGTTTATTCGTATTTAATAAGTTGTTATTGTCAGAGAAACTCTAGACCAAGCCTTAACACACTTTCAGATAAGGTTACAAGACCTACTAAATATTTAAGATACTGTTTATTAATAACCTTTTTAAGGCATTCAGGTGCAGCATATTACTTTTTAATTTGCGGCTTTTTTTAACTACATAAAATGGCCGACAGCGCATGAAAACTTCATCAAATTATTAAAGTTTCTAAAACTCACAAATGTATTATGTAAAAATGGGAAAGTGTTGCCCTCAGCACATTGCTAATTTTGTGTCATCTATCGATAGTTTCAGGTTGCAGTAAATAGTTTGTATCAAAAGCCATTTGACTATACCATCAACATTATTTGAGGTGTGGTTGTCGTCAACGGATCTTGTGTTATTTTCAACCTACTTCTGGATGAACCAATTTTGTTGATACTTATTCATTTAAACGTGGAATAGCTGTCATTTGGTCCCATAAAAAATCATCAAGTTTTGCTCAGTCGATTTTGACTTGAAGTCGGCTGTTAGTTTTATTGATAAAACAATATTGTTTTGGTTTTTGTAGAATTTACCCAGGAGTTTCTTATCAGGTACCTATTATTTTCCTTAATAGTAGACCAAGATGACGATAGAGGACAGTTCCTATAGGCACGTACATACGAGTATATACCTATAAACTTTTAAACACTCAGATGTTAAGAAAGGAATAAATGCTCTTTAATTTATTTTTCTAAGCAGAAGTGGATGGAGGAAGTCTATTGCTGTTATTGCTCTTTTGCGTGTTGAAGTTTATACAGAAATAGCTCGATCTGATACAAATACTAAGAAGCACGCAATCCCATGTAGGAATGTTTTAATTTAAAGTTCCAAACATGTTTCAAAGGTTATTAAACAACAATAAATTTTGGGTGGGCTTTTGTGTCATAAATACATTATTAACCTATTTTAAGGTGAAGAGGCCTCACCTACCCGATGTTTGAACTGGACTAATTAAATATATAATAATCAGCAGCAGACCCCAACTCAATATGGTTTTACACAGCCTTCAGAGTAATTTATAGCCACCCATAAAACAATTCTTCAAAGTTCCCCACAAAAAGGTTTCGTCTATTCAAAAGCCCCTCAGAGATAATAGAGGACGGGGGCACAGGACAAAAGTCTGGATGCAACACTAAAAAGTGACGAAAAGAAAAAAATAAAACCAGCTGGTCAGTTCCTCGACGCCGGCTATACAAATTCCTTTCCCGTTCCCTTAAAAATCGATATTTAAAGTTAAGTACCAATACTTTACCAATAACAATGCTACGCCGTGCGACGGAGTCAAGACACGAGGAGCCCGGCCCAACAACTGGACATTTTAATTTACGATCGCTTTTTTTTTATCTAACATACGCAGTTCAGATGAATCTTTCGACTTTTGTAATGAATTGAAAAATGGAGTTCCGAGTTAAACGACTTTTTGTCCTTGCCTACTGAGAAATAGACTTCACAAGTCGACGTGGACATTTATAGGACGCGCGTTAGCTCCGTTGTTTGTGCTGGAGATCGAGTTACAAGGATGTTCTTTGATAGTTTGTTGTGTGTCAGTTGTCATTGTGTCGGTTTGGTTATTGTTGAGGCGTTCTCGGATATATCGCAACAGTGGGCTTCAGTCAGCCGCAGGCCCCACCGGCCGCGGGGGGCGGTTCATTATGAATTAATGAGAGTCGAAATGTTTCGCCAGATCAACGCTCGTCCGCTTGAATGGCTTTGACATCTTACTACGGATACGCCGGACGTGAAACACTTCACTCTCCACGAGACTAATCAATTAAGTCTTAGAAACAGATTTTTTCACTCGACTTATGCATTAGATGAAGGATAAAGTTGTAAATGGTATAAGTAGGTATTAATAATAATATTCAGATGTACTTACCAGTATGTGTTCGTTTGTGTATTTTGAGGTTTTCTGATCTGGCGAATACTTTCCCACATCCAGGGAAGGGGCAAGGGAATGGTTTCTCTCCTGTGTGCACGCGGATGTGATTCACCAATTTGTATTTCGCCTTGAATGGTCGTCCGTTTCGCGAGCAGCCCTGCCAGAAGCACGCGTGCGTCGTGCACTCGGGCCCACCGACATGCTCCACTGTCAGATGCGTCACGATCTCGTGCATGCTCGAGAACAGTTTGTTACACAACTTTCGTGGCGGCGGCTGTTCAGGATCTAGCCACTGACAGCGCATGTCTCGTCGAGGCGGCGCGCGCACGTAGCGCAAGAAGGCGTGCGGGGCGTGCGCATGCGCGTGCGGCACCAGCGGCGGCGCGGCGCCCTGGTAGTGCACGTCGCCGCGCCACTCCCAGCTCTGGTCCAGCGGCTGCTGCGGGAACAGCTCGCCGCAGCCGCTGTACTCGCGCAGGTAGCCGGGCTGGTACGAGTGCAGCGGGTAGGGCTGGTAGTGCGGCGGGTGGTGCGGCGGCGGCGGGTGCGGCGCGGCGGCGCGGTGCTGCGCGCCCACGCCGCACGCCGGCTGCGGGGACATCTTCAGCCCATACGAGGCGAGGTGCGCGTGGTTGGTCTCGAGGAAGGCATTCATGGCGGGGGTGGCCGGCGCCGGCGCATAGCCCCATTCGCCCGCCACCATCCACGCGGCGGGGTATCCCCGCTGATGACGGCTCTGGAAACTGCGTCGTTACCGACGCTCGACGAGGCCGCTGCCGTGGGCTAGCACGCTTCACTACACCCGATGTCCTTGGTTCGTAATCCTCGGGTAGCAAAGCGATGTCAGTAGTTTGATGCCCTGGTAAAGATGATAGAAAGTAATTATAATTCTGCTACTTAAAGAAAATTTAAGGGCTCCAAGATCACAAGCAAAAAATAAATGAACCTCAAAGTATCATAACGTTCCGAGACAAATTCAAAACCATTTCTCAAAATAAGAACATACATTCGTGCAACCATAACCGGCGACGAACATTTATTTATAATAAAAAAATGTGAAGCAGGTACTTTTGGACATTAAATTAAACTGTGGGTAAATTTATAGGACACTTTTATACGCCTGAGACAAAAATTTCGATTGTGTTCGTGTATATTTAATTTTAGTTTATTTGTTAGGCTGGTTCCAATCTCTTTTATGGTCGAGGTTTAGCATCGATAATTTATTAAAATAGTTTTATGAATGATAAAACCTGTTTCATCGTAGACAGCGTGCAACGACGACCATTTTATTGCTAACTTCACATCCTTTTTTATAAGCAATCCAACGTTAAAAAGCATTTATGCTTAGCTATGTCGACATATGTAGTCTTTATATTCAGGAATTAGTATTATAACATAAAGTTAATAACAGATATCAATTCCTTAAAATGACATGGTCAATCAAAACCAAGTAAACCAGAAGGCTTTCCTAATATGTATATCGATTCAATTAAAACTTATTTCAAAGATAAATTATAAAGTTTGTGACATAACTTATTTCAGATGAGGTAATTTGATAGAGTCAGAGGCCGGACCATTTAGTAATGGAGCGTTTAATAGTCAATGAATAATCAACTCTAATACAAATAGCTTTACGGTTCATCAGAAAATAATTATATTCCAGTGTTTTTATAGTTTATTTTATAACTTAGCTATGAAAAAAATGATGCGGGACATATAAAAACCAATATAGGAAGGGAAAACTAAATAACTAATCCCCGCATCACACGCACTACAACAGTTAAACTTAACTGTCAATCAACACAACTGTACATTTTTTTGGGCGTCTCCATAATCGTATTATTTGAAAATAATGTTGTTTATGTATTGTTTAAGGTACTCGAGTAGGACGGCGGCCCAGTCGCAGCAGATCTACCTGAGACTGTTAAACAATGTCGTACCTTTCAGATCTCCATCTAATCTGTACATTATCTGCGCGGCTCCCCGCGGCGCGGACGCATCACCACAAAGCAACGGGTTGACACATCTCAACAGACGCTCATGGAGTAATAGGATTACAAAAATAAACCGTTTTATATCAATATCAACTGTCAAAGCATTTTGCATCTTAATCCTGTTGAATTAAAACCTTTGGTGGAATTTTGGAACGGTAAAATGTATGTTGGTAACAATTTGCAGCTGTCTCAGGATCGTTTTCCACAGTTTTAAGGAATTAGTCATAAGCACATTAGCGTTGTATTGAAATGTACCGTGCTTATCAGTTTAGTGAGTATGTTTCACAGGGATACGGGCATCGGATGAAGTCATATACTGGCCTAGCCTTAATATGTTTAAAGGGTTAAATCAATCGAATAAAACGACGAAACATAGACCCTGGCATTAATCATTTTTTGCTGACGCTATTTATTGACACGACCTTTCAAATTTCAACCGATTAGTTACATAGTAACATCGCGAGTATTATTCAAACACACGAATCATTTACTATAAGTTTTTGATCTTTAAAATAAAATATTTAATAAAAATAACATAGATACATGTGCTCTACATGAAATAAGATGATATTAGACAATATGAAGCGAAGATTGTAATAGATTTTGGGTGCCTCTGTTTTCTTTTATTCTAGATATAAAACTAGATGTTATGCTTTATACAAAATGCAGTTCAAACAACACAATTATTCATTACATGCGTCATTATCTCAACGTCAAATCTGATAATTTTCTCTACATTACGTATTTATGACGACTTAATCATTACTACAAGATTTGTCATAAACAATACGTTATTTTTTAACTCAATGAATAAATGTTTTCTATGTAATATGATAATATCGAGAATAGGCGAGGAAATAAGCTTGGCCACCTCATTGCTCATGACTCACTTAGTACGAATTTAATTGAAGGAGAGATATTGGCTGGAAAAGGGAAAGGAAAACAGAAGAATAGACAGAAGTGACAATATTTAAAGAAGTAAAAGACGTAGCATTGAATCGAGAGAGCCGGAAAAAATATACACCGAAAAGTGCTCAATCCTTGAGTAGTACACTAGTACTACTCCGGGGAAATAGACAAAGCCTGCGTTCTGGCTCACTGAACATAAATACAAAAATAAAATGTAGAATCGAAATGATAGACACAGGGAATCTTACTTTAGGATCACTCCTGACGGTCTGAATCATAATGACAACATAAACATTATATACTTATACTTTTTGTAGGATACATCAACAAATTTGTATCTCCTAGGTTTATCCCTGCTTTATCGGTTCCTATCACAGTTATTCTATTTATGTATGTATTTGTGTATGCAATTACTTTTATGCAAAACTTATGCTTTTGGTATATCTGGGTGACAACAAATTTATCTTAGGTATATCTGACTGAGGCATAGTGACTTACATTTCCGTTGATCTCAACTCTGATTCTACTTAATTGATGACAATTTTCTAGTTTTGTCTTCAATTTAAATTCAATTCCAGAAAAAGATATCTACTATGCTATAATTTTGAATAAAATAGCTTGAAGAAACCTGCAGAATATTATACGGAGTGACTCTGCCTAATCAATGACACGATGAACATGATAATAAAATAAAGCCCGTCTCGAATAAAAGAATCTTAATGTATATTTAACAAGATAAGTCTACTTTGGTAAAGGTTCAGAGGTGATGTAATATTAGACTGATAATTTTATTTTCTTTGTAGAGTACTAAGCGCTTATAACTAAATATCTAAGCTAACCATGATTCCATGGAACCAAATAACCTACTTAAAAGATCTCGTAAATAAAAGCTTATGATGTATATGTGGAGTCCACATACTCATCATAAGCTTTTGAATCCACATTGTGGACATCAGAGCGCTGTTTAGATTGTTAATTTTAGTTGTTAAAATCTTATCTTGGATTATTTCTAAAAATATATAGTATATTTAGACCATCGATACACTGTTGTAGATTGATAAACCTACCCAAAAAAAATACATTTTTATAACCATCTGCTTTGTCTATGTATTTAAGCATAAGGCGGGCTGCTTACTTGATTAAAAACTAAAGCACGCTTTACTAAAAGAAATTTATTTTTAGATGTTTAATAAAATAACGAGGTCATTATCCCGAATAATTACAGTTTTTTTAAGATTATACTTAAATAAATAATTTTTACTTGGGCATGAAACCTTATAACACGAGAGAAACTGTTATCTTTATACCAAGAGTCTATCTTATTTTTACCGCTTCCATCTAAAAATATGTTTATGGAGTAAAATATATGAAACTGTTGCGTTTAAGGTTAAGTATATTAAGTTATATCTGTATATTGTTTTACTTAATAGAAATATTACAAAAAGTGACATACTTCTTTTGAAAAACGCTCTATTCTGTACTAAGCTTTCTTCCACATGTTTTTTGCTCACAATTCTTAGAAGTGTAGGAAACTAAAATGACCTTCCAAATGAAATAACTTTAAAATTGCGCAACGTTTTTTCACTCTTCCTTGTACTGACGATTAAATTACAAAAAGGGTTTGAAATAATAGCTAACATCTTACAAATCAATGTACAAAGTATTAAATTCATTTACTGTAACGACTTATTACATTACCACAACGGTAACTAATATCAGTCGGATATTATTAGGACTTAATCTACTACCAGCTTTACTCTATGTTCATATAAATTATTGCCTATGCATATCAGAATTATCAGAAAAAGCTATGTGCATAATAATTCAATCTTTGAAACCCTAGTTCACATAAATACTTAGACCTTTGTTTAGTCGTAGCTACCGCCTTAGGTTAAGTAACCTGTAATAATAGATTAGCGTGATAATTAAATAAATGAACTGAAATGAAATAAATAAATGAATTGCTGTTATTATTTTTCTATAAATATATAGATGATTTTTCTCTATCTACAATCTTAAATATATGTATTTACTTTATTACTTCCGCGATTCATGCGCTATTTATACTGAGCTCAATAGGACACACAATAAAACATAAAATATGACACAAGAAAAACATTGTTATTTATATTTAAATTTGATGTATAATTGATAAATAAGGCTTGTATCATATTTTGTTTATTTCTCTTCATTTAGTTATTGTTAATCGGCACAACCGCTCAGTGAAATAGTGTCACCAATACTTCATCCTTTTTGTATAAGAGCTTTTGCTCTGTAGTTGGATACGAGCCCTTACCTACACTGATTTTAAAATATGGCAATACGTTATTTTTGTTTGTCAATTATCATTCTTTTATAACACGATACTGTTGCAATTAAATATTTAGTTTTGCATTCAAAAACAAATTTTTTCAATAGTATTTTTGCTTCCATTGAATCATAATTACTAATTACTTAATAATTATTTATTTAAAGCTTAACTGACCTTGTCATCCCAGCCCTTTTCATTTTACGAACTTTTATTTTAAGGACTGATCAATTTATTAACTGAATTGTTTCACAAGAATATAATGAAATATATACAATTAGCATCAATTAGTTGAAATCGATACCGATGTTTGATATTTGAATATTTATTAAGTTTTGCGTCACACGTGGTCCAGATTTCTAATGAGAACTTTCTCTGCGGACTGTTATATCTAATTGTGATAATTAATATGTGTTATGTAATTGTGTGCGCCTATTTTCGGATGCGATTTGTTAGCATGGTTTGCACAGTATCTAACATTTGAGAATGGTAAATGGTGTGGTGTTTATAAAAAAGTTATGATACAATCAGCAATAAGATCACGTACAAATTTACTTTATTTACTTTACGGGTACTATGCTTAACACAAATAAAAATCATTATCATTTCATTGATAAGAGATATAAGTGGTAAACACAGGAATAACTTACTTGTTATTTTAGTAGAAATCCAGTCTTCAGTAAGTCGATGTACGCATGATAATAAATCACTTCTTAGTTTTATCTAGCACAGGGAAATATGAATACACTTCACTGAACAAATACCTATGTATCTAAAATAAATTTTCAGTATCCTCATGTAACTAGAGCAATTAGTATCACAGGTGGCGCATCGTTATAACCTCATGTCGTGTTCACAGCCGCATTCTGCGATAACAGACCGTCTTGTTAATAACATAAGTTTTTTGGACAAATTGTCACGCAACGATTTTTTCTCGTAACGATGAAAGGCTTCGCGACGTGTGTCCACTGACTCCGCTGAGGCTCTCAGCATGACTGCGGGCTCCCGCGTCGCCGCCCCTCGACACAGCCGACATACTGCTTCTTAGAAAATATTTTGTACGGACCGGGCCCAAGGCGCGAACGCAGCCCTGCACGCCGAGAGAAGGGCGGGACAACGGAAACTTTTTCACCCAATGGTACCGGACTCGAAATGGTACTCGCCGACCTCGTGCCGTCCTACTCTAAGCCACGCAATGAAGTTACACTCGAGAGAGACAGACGATCCCTGGTGAGCTCATAACGATGGTATAACAAAGAAAATTTCTTTGTGTTTGTGTCGTAATGTGTTCGTTTTATCAGATTTACGTTGAAAGCTCGCTGTTAGCTTTCGAGGGCGCCATATTATAGCTCCTTGTCAGTTGTTTAGCGATTGTCGAAGGTGCGAGAGGGACGCAAGTCACCGGGAAAATGTTTCGGCTAATGTATTTTCCTGTGGGAAGGAAAACACATGTCGTCGCTTTTAATTTAATACGCGTCACGCTGCGTCGGCGTGTCGTGCCGACCAAGTGCCTCGTTTTGTTTTTCAAGGATTTTATTTCGGTTATAAATGTTGGTGCTAAATAAAGGGTTACTTGCAACGGCGTGAGTTGCAATAAATAATTTCATAAGATGAAATTCGTGAACATCAACTATACATACCTACTATAGCGTAGTTACCAGTATTATGCATATATTTTTTAATTATTAGAAATTTAATAGGTTTTGATTGCAAGATATTAAAAAAAAAAAGATTTGATTATTTACTGTCTTAATTTCCATAGGCCTTATTATAAATTAATCACAACAAAAAATGTTTATAGTTGAAGGTACCAACTAGAATCTTATAAGTTTTAATACTAGTAAACGTCGGCATTCACATAAAATTAATAAAATAAATACATAAAATGTCAAAAAAAAAAAACAAATAAAAAAATCCTATTACACGTGTACTACTTTAGTAACTGGTCTTATTGTGTCATACGACAACCCATCAGCCATTAAAATTACAATTGTAAATATGCAGCAGTGTGAGGAGCGCCAAATATAATTAACTTAATTAATTTGACATAGCGAGCGTAATTATTTGAGTAAAAAGTGTGTTACGCGGCGGGGGCGGGCCCGGCGGCCGCCATTGGCCGGCGCGCAGGCTGCCGCGCACCGCCCCGCACTCCTGCGCACGTTTATTTTTACCAACATTTATTTTCATCCGCTGCACGAACGCTCGTGATTAATTTAATATATTTTTATCGAGTAACTTTTCTCACGCAATACATTTTTTGCGATATTTACCTACCTATCGATATCGATTCGATACAAAATGTTTTTGTGAACGTACTCGTAATCTGGTCCGGTGGAATTAAATCAACGTTTTGTTGCTTCAGCGACATTCTTCCTATTAGTGTCGTTAAGGTTGTTATAGGAAAAACACTGGATGACATCCGTTTGGTGACAGCCTGAGGAATGATAATGACTTTTATATCCATCGAGTAATTGGCTTTTATAGATCTTTAATTAGCGATTACGATTTACGTTACTGAGGAATGGTTCCTTAAAAAACTTTTATTTTTACTTACTTACATAATATTACATATGTTTGTTGTTAAATAATGATTGCATGATTTCAAATTACAGTCATACCACTTGGATAGCGCAGTAGGACTCCGTCTCAGATACAATGCGCGCGACGTGTTGAGGGCCGGTAGATATTCCATTAAAATAAATAACGTTATTATTTATTTGGGTGTTTTTCGGCATTGCAAGCTACAAATTACCGCGGACAATGCCTCCGCGGGACACCGGCTTTATTAAATGTAGCCCACCAGATGGCGAGAGCGCCCCTACAAACAATGTTTTAAAAATGCTCTAATAATCCCAAAATTAGTAAAATATCGCTGTTTTAATTCAATTATTTAGTGGAAATAATTGGTTTCATTAGAACAACTGTTTTCGAATATATTGGATGCATGCCGATCTAATTGTTATCAATTCATACCATGCTTGAAGTCAGTTCTTCATTATACACTAAATATAATTACAAGTAAGTTACCTTTACAGTATCAGTAACTTGTCTCAAACTTCTAAGATCATTTCTTTACCGTTTAATGCACAAAACATCGACGTTGGAAGGATTTTCTTACGCATCAACAGCAACCAAGAAAGGTGTAAAAATATTTTAAGTTAATTTTTACGAGAGCAAAAACACGCTCTATTTTCAGCTTTACGAAAATAAAGTAGGTATTTAACTTACCTTAATTAATACAACTTTGAAATTGCTTGGATAATTCAAGGAGTTAAGCCCTTAACTCCGGTTATGTAAGGCTTCTTTCCCGCTTTTCTGATAGTCAAAAGTTAAGGTACCTACCAGAAAATCTAAAGAAATCAGTATTTACTGTAAAAGACCCTTAATATAATGCTTTTTTAATTTACAACTTTTTTGATATTTTTAACTATGAGTACCATCAAACTACTAAACTGCGTATTAAAATATGCACAAACCCAAAATTGACTTAAAGTAATAATAAAATCATTTTACACTGTTTCAATTACAGGAAAAGGAAGCTATAAATTGCGACATACAATCTAAACACAGGCTAGTCAGTTTCCTAATACCTAAAAAAAAAACAAATGACTTTTCAAAATGATACCTTTGACGAATGACTCACGTTGATGTCTAATGTTACTGGCGATCGCTGCTACGAGCGTAGAGGTCAAACTACACTTAATCATAATTTTATCCTAATATCTGTCAATATATGTATTTTATTCGCTTTGCAGTAATATTAGGAAGTATTAAGTGTTTTTGGTTTTTATACAGAGGTTCATATTTGACTTGAATAAAATCAAAAGATTTTTGCTACGCGGCAGTTACTACGTCACGACGAGTTATCTAAAAATGCTTAACTAAAAGTGTAAATAAATCATTCAAAACTCGAAACCCTTAATCTAAGAACTCCAGAAAATTAATGATGAACCCTCACGCCGTCCGATCGTATAAAAGAAAGAGAAAAAAATCACCTGTTCACCTCTAGCCCCTAACTGTAAGAGTAATTAATTCGATTCCGAGTCAGACGTCATCAGTCGTCGATGACTATTGACATCGCATCAATAGGATCGCATGAAAAGCCGCCAGACCGACAGACGAGAGCGATCTGATCGAATTTTTTGCCCCCACCATTCAAATGGAATTAGATTCGGATTCGTAAGGTTTTTCAATACAACCTGAATGTACCTGATATTTAAATAGGTATGTGTGGGGTAGCTAATTATAATTATGTTTTGATCTACATTTTATTTGGACTAAATTAAAAATCTTCGAGTCCATGTTTTATGACACTTGCATACTTCAAAAATTTGATAAAAATTGTCATTGGAACAAAACAAGTCTGGATTAAAATTTTAAATCATAAATGGATTAGAACAAAAATGTACATATATTTTTGCAAAATGATAGAAAAATGTGTGCTTTCTGTGATCATCGTTGTTATTACGATCATATGTAAATACTCAAGGCATTGTTAAAGAAATCATTAAAGTATGTAATTAAGATGTGACTACACAGTGATAAAGAAGTCCAACGTAACATAGAAAGGCCAGTGAAGCTTAAATTAAAATATTGATACATACAGTACAAAATGCATATACATTTATTGACTCGGGGAATTTTGTAGTTGTCGGAGCGTGACAACGCTTAAACATGGCATATAGCTGCCTAACTTCTACAACATTATTTTAAGAGGTGGTGGAAGGTTATTTAGAAAAACCTACCGATACTTTATGTGATCACGTCTTTTATAAACAATTTAGTGTTACGTTAAAAAATGTTTGTTACATTCAGAGAGACCTCAGACAAAATTCACTGAATAAAATCAAATGCAATAAAATATTGAAATTAAATGTCAGCTGTTTTATGTCAAATGAAAAAAAAACAAATCCAGATCGAAGTACTGAGGATATTACCATAAAACACGCCTCTGTTTTAAAGTCGGTAGAAATTATAAAAAAATGATCTATTGTTAAAATATGTTAAAGATTATTTTTCTTTGTACCTACTAATTGCAATTGTCAGCAACAACACTTGGTTGGAAACAAAAAAGAGCATATGTTTTTATGTAACATTGCAGTAGTTGAGTTTAATTGGACACGCGTCATCGTAAGTGTTGTGGTTTTAGCCTTGTTGATGATTGACTGTGTTCCCATTATTTCCCATACCTATCTATTCCTATGTATGCACCTATTATCAAGCAGGTAGTTTTATAATTGTGCATTTTGATGATTATTCTTTTTTCATTTATAAATGTTTCACCTGTGGGTTCACATCGAGTGAAATATTTCATATACGCACTTATGAGCAAAAGTGCTAGGCACTTGCTGGTGTATGTAGTCTCTTCCCATATTCCTCGATCTCGTGCTGTCTATTTTTTACTTATCTCCTACCACTTCTTTCTTTTTCTTCAGTTAATTATTTTCCTCTATCAGTCCGTCTTCTGTATACCTAAATAACAAAAGGAGTCATATCATTGTGTCGCAATACACATTTATTTTTTAATCTCTGTGATACAGAGGTGTCACACATAAAGACATCCAGATTCAGGACAAGCAAGTTTTCGTCATACAAGTGCTTTTCTTACGCAAGGATCGAAACCGACTTGGCGTGGTCACGCATACGGATAACCATCCTTAAATCAATTTTAATTGATTTGCGTGTAATTGCAAATATAATTCACTTTGAGACGTATAAATTTAACACGTTTAGAATATAAAATCCACAAGTTTTATCCCCACATGGTAATATTAAATCGTCATCTATTCAATCAGCACTGCATTTATTTCTGCACGTAAAGTTTGCTATCCATCCCCCGCGGCGGTACAGTCATACCGGTAGCCAAACAACCTACATACATGATAAGCGATAATAATTTAATATGCTGCTTGCTTCAGACCAAATTGAGCAATTTATATACGTCCGGAGAAGCATGATCCGCGCCCACTTACATGTACAAATATACGTATAAGATGTAGGTATACGCGGTATACCGAGGGCCAAGTTGCGTGCGCGCACTGTAATGAATTCTTATTATTACTGTAATGGGTAGTGCTCAAGTAATTAACATTAACTCGTCCTGTTATCGATTTCCTTCCAGTCGACGAACCGTTTATTACATATCACAAGTTTTAATAAATAAAACTGATGCGTGCGCCGCTACTGGTACTGCTGATGTATTGATCGTAAAACGTAATAAACAAATGCTTGCGTATTTAAATGTAACGAAATATTTTATAACATTTTATTGTATCAAAATAGTGAAGTGACCATTATCACGTACAATAGAACACCCAAAACATTCGTTTCAAATGATACGATACACATAAATGGATGCTGACTCAGTATCGAGTTTTTACACGATATCAGTCATTATGCCCGTCTATTATTTAGATATTTTAATCAAGACGATCGATTGTTACGAGTAGATATAAAGGAAGGTAATTAATAATAAGAGATGGGAAGAGAGCGGCCGTCGGCGCGGAGTTGCCACATGCCGTAGCAAAAACCCAATGGAAACGGACCGATTAGAAACGGATCCGGAATAATACTATTACGTTTGTTGTTCAACTCAGCCCTTTTTGCTTTGTTCAACGTTATTTTGATGATTTGCGGGATCAAATCCCGAAAACAGATCCAGACAAAAGGGAATCGTATAAACAAGTCATCAATTTATAGAAATAAAATTCATCCATTAACCAAATCGTTATTCTTGGTTGTTCTTGTGCGTTCATATTTATTTACATTTTTTATAGCAGCGTTTTTAATTTCCAGTAAGTAATGAGTGTAAGAATTGTAACTACATTGTTTTATTTTGAATAAGCCTTTTGTATCAAATCGCCAATTTCCGTGATCTAAAATTATTTTTCTACTAGTGATTTAGAATTTGAGCAACATTAAGTTATCATGTTTAGTATTATTACTGCCAAAAACACACTTGCGATACCCTCCAGTCCGATGGATCTATGACCTGAAAGAGGTATCTAACTGGGATTACCTGCGTAAGGCGGAGAACCGGGTGTAAAGACACAACTTGAGGAAGGCCCAGCAGTGGTCCTGGATAGGCCGTATTGAGACCGCCAAACAATATTTATCAATCAGAAGTAGGTGGATTCTAGACTAAAAATCTATTAATCAATCAGAAATAGGCGGTATTTATATCATATCATTTTAGTTACCTTGCAAAATGGAACTATTTGACTTCGCTCTAGATAAAATTAAAACAACCATTTTTGCGATGCGATTCCCATCTATGGCAATTACAGATAATAAATAAACCAGTTCTTGATATTTGTCCACCTCTTTACTTACATTATAGCCTACTGTATCCGCGGACTACATTAAAGGCATCTAATAGCTTAAACATTGTAATTCAACTATCGAACGATCACCACCGCGGCCAATCGCGGCCTCAGCGACCGCCCACAAAAACCGATCAAAGCGGCCGCGCCACCACGAATCAAACGCGACAAATTGCTTCACTTTTCAAAATAGACCGATCGGAAAAAAAAGTAAGAGGAGTTTGCCCTCACGAGAAACTCAACCACAACTAATTGGACATTTTAGAGGTACTGTGAAGTGTGAACTGAACGTTACATACGCTGTGCATGCGTGATGCGGTAGATAGATACACGCATGATCACAACTTATGCTGGAGATTATCTATCGAGATAAAAAGTCCTACAAAACATCATTCTGAGAGTGAATTTATAATTAGCATTAAATCTTGTAGTATGAGGACTACATGATTTATTGCTGTTATATTTATTAACCTGTAAACGAACGAAAATAATTAGGATCGAATGGTTTGCTTTAAAGTAATTTTATTAGATTGACCACATAATCTGAGGGCACGGAAGTGCCCCAACCAAGCCTACGTTTTACACACAGACATTTTCTAAATCGTTTAGTATAATTTTCAGTACTAAAATCTTAATAACGCTATCAAACATAGTTTATATACTATGTACTTATACGAGTATGTAATAAAAATTCTATTAAGTAAAGTTATGTACCATATGATGCAGCAGGTACTGGGCCATTGACGCCTTAATGGGGAGGTTATAAAAATACCTGTGAATAAACGAACTGCAGAACACATTAACTTGCATCTGTCAGTAATTAATTAGAACTTTATTACGGGTTACAGCGAGTGAACAGAGACAATATTCATATTGTTATTAAATGTATTTATAGTACACAGAAAATTACTCAAACTAATAATACTTAGCCAATTTTGATTATCAGCCTTTCATGGTTCTCAGCAATTTTATTTAATGTGATTGAAAACTCAACATTCGATTGTAATCCTTACTCTGTCCACGTAGAGTTAAAATTCCTTTAACTTCAGCAGTAATAAACAAGTCAACAATTTAATACTTTTATAGAAAAATCCGCATAATTGGAAGAAATTGATAGTATTATCGATGTTTGTTGGGTAAACAAGGAGGGTGATCATACACAAAAGGTAATCAGGGGTTCCTAAGATACTGCAAATGGCGACACCCCTGCCGACGACCTTATCTTGATCTCAGCAATCAGCGCTATTGAGAAAACAGATTTAAATAATGACGAATAATCAAAATGATCGTTTTGCTGATAACATTTATGCTGAATGGGAGAGGTGGGATGTTTTGAGACGGTTGCCATGGAAACTAGCTGACGCAGATGTAACGAAAATTACATTTTTTCGGAAATATGTATTGACAGTTATTGATTCGTACCATGACCATGACTCAATCGTAATAAGAAAGAGGATAAAATTCACATACAATTCACACACACAAATAAACTATTTTTAATATGTTGATATTTTTTTAAATGTATCCCATCTAGTGCTGGGGGTTGGACATAATAAATATTAAACAGCCGATAACATAAAATGTGTAAGAACATATTTTATTTTTGCACCTTTAATTACAAATTGCACTATTTCTAGACATCTTTAGCCAACCACAATTCAGAAAACATCCCAATAAATAACCCTCTTGTTATTTTTATTAAGTCCTCCATTAATATCGATATCTTAAATCAACAGCCATCTCGAGAATAACTGGCCAATTGACGTTTAATTACAGGTTGTTGGTTTTTATGAAGAAATATGTGTTCTTGATAAGCGTGGACGCGTTAATGGGGTAGCACCACGCCTCCGCACGCCCCTGCACGCCCAGCCTACATGCTTATTAAATCCTTAAAAGAATCGAGAAGATATCGATTAAAGTTATTCAATTAGTTTATTAGTCGATTAGCTAAGTAAATACTTGTTAGTCTGAGGCCTTATTTTGGTGTAGGTATCGTATTTTTTTGGCTCTTGAGGTAAGTGTGACTTTATCCTTTGCTGTACTATTTAAAAGTGTCTTTTGTAATTTTAATTTTACGACAGTACTGGTATTGACCGAGTATTGAGTAAGGTTTTTAGAATATGACCGTTCGGGGTAGCGATAGAAAGTAGGGTTGTACCTATCTACACTCAATCCAAAGACAGTTCAGATTTAAGTTCCTTGACCTTAAGTTTTTCCGTAATTATTATTTGAATTACTTATCATCTCCTCTATGTATAGTCCATTATTATACGGTGTAAAATAAAACATTCACATAAGACTTATTATTAAAAAATCTTCTAAAACAATATAGCTTGGCGTCAATTTGATTTAACTTCATTACAATTCATGGATTCCTATTTTACTGATTCATAAAAATGTTTATAGCTTCGAATGTCGTTTACAAAGCAGTCTCCACGAATATTTATACTTTAACTGCTTAGCAGGCGTTTAAGGTTACATGTCAGTAAGTAATTTATGTATTGGTTCAAATACATACACTACTTCTATTAGGCAAAGAAAAAGATTCCGTAGCTGAAATTGTAAGTTGGAAGGAAAATGTTTAATCTCATTAAAATTAAGAAAAACACACACCTACTTATGTATATGGCAAGGAATAGTATTTAAATGCCTATGCCTAAATTCAGGTTAAAACAAAATAAAAACAGTTTTTAAACACAAGCTTTAAGATTACCTCTTTGATGTGGAATCAAAGTTTTCGGAAAGACAATTCAAACGAAACTTTACTAGAGTCTGTTCTTTAGCAGAGCTCCTATGGCCACCTCCCAGGTCCAGCGAATGTGCTCTTTGTCGTGTCAGCCGCATTTTCTAGTTCCATTCATACCGAGTAACCAAACATTCGAGTATTATAAAAAAACTAACAGTATGAGGGATAGACCATTTCTATTTAAAACGTGTGTACATCAAACATTTACAACGACCACACTTTAGTAATGTAGTGTATTTTTCCTTACCCCTACCGGAGCCGGGTCATATCGGCCGTACATTAAGAATGTTTTGAAACAAACCCTTGATAATATTTGATAATCATCACTCGACGTACATGTCTTGCAACCCTTAAGCGACGCAATATAGCCTTGCTAGTAGAAGAAAGGCACTTATGGGCCCGGCGCGTTTTTCCCGGCGTTATGGCGACTCCCGCGGGGCGCTGCGGGGTGCTCCGCCCCCACTTAACGCAATTTATTGCGCGACCCTTTAATAAATAAATAAATAACCGAGGAAAATTCAATGATATACAACCGCGCGTGCTGCTCTTGTTTTTCTTGAGAAAATCTTGTGAAAAATTACCGCAATTTTTAGATATCATGTTTATTATGTTACGGTTTAAATGGTGTTGTTATGTGTGTACGTTCACAATGTTTGAAGTAACAATGGGTATTTGTGATCTGATTCTCTGTAGGTATCTTCACGGGGATACTGTTGACTGACGTTGTCCGAGTGGCTTTGAAGATTTAAGTGAGGTATTTTAATATCAGATTCAATATTTGGAGTGCACGCATGATCTACTCGTGTTTGTTACATGTTTAACATCGGCTCTTCTCCTATAAACCATAGCGGGATGTGAAATATCCTATAGCCTTCCTTAATAAATGGGCTAACTCTGAAATATTTTATTTAAACGGAGCCATAGTTCCAAACAAACTCTTAAGCTTTACAATACTAGTATAGAGTTGAGTGTCTGGTGGAGTGATAAGTTTTACGTGCATGAGGTTTTGTTTTTTTTTTAAATGTAATATACCCCTATTTATATGTTTGGTCTTGAGCAATCGTAAGCCAATTTGGAGTTTACTGTACGTATTTTTATGAAGAGTAGGTGCATTTTTTAAATTAGTCTGTTAGTTCTATTGCAAGTTCTAAACATTTTGTATCAAATGTATCATCGGGTGTAAAATTTGTTCAAGGATTGGAATTTTATTATCTTTCCACACAATTTGATTAGACTGAAATCAAAATTGTCACCGTGAAGATTTATAGCAGCTAAAAAATGCAATTGATTTGCATCTTTAAACATGCTTCTATTAATTCAATTTGTATATTCTAAATTCTATTTTTACTATGTAAAATGTATACATTTAATACTATTTAGATTTAATATTACCCACTGCGAAAAAGTTAATTCATCTCCATTCATTCACAATGTTTAAATTATTATATTATCATAAATATGGTAAATTAGAACATAAAGAGTATCTTGAATGGAACTCAAATGCACGACGCATAGCCGAGTGGTATTGACCTCCAAGCGTGTCGTGTCGCGGGTTCGATCTCCGCGTTGCAGACACTTGAGCTAGAGATCTGCAAGCGCTTGCTCTAAGTCTAGATCGTTGTGCAATTGAATGTTTGTAATATTTAATTTCTTACTGCATAACTAGGTTTTCAATACAAAAATAATATGCTACCATTACGTTACGTGTAAATAAATAATGAACAAGACGTCTATAGTAGAAATGTTTAAAGGAAATAACTGTACATATAATATAAGAAAGTACTACTGCATTTAATTTGCATCGTCTGGAAATTTCATCCAGGATTCTCATTGCAGGCAAGGGGTAAATCAAGTTGACAACATTAAGACTCACGAGTACTAAGATAGTATTTGTTTACCGAATCTCCCTATTATCTGAGACTCATATTATGGCAAATATTACATTTATTCACACAAAAAAAAAACTGTAGAAAAAAATAAGAATTTGATTAAATTATTTAAATGAACCGCCAATTCCAATTACTTTAAATTACTTGATCTATCCGTCAATTACTAGTGAATAGAAATTGAAATTAGCAGATCCTCTATTTATATCGATACTGGTTTGACGAGAGTCATTAGTTGACAGCATCGGCTGCATAAGTTAACATAACGGTCGGTTTCCTAGTCGACGGGATGGGACGTCGATATTTTACATAAACAGCGCAGACAATCGAGTCCCGATATAGATGGAGAATACAAAAAGTACAACTCATTAGTAAGGCCCGACCGGGAGCACAAGAATTAATGAAGGTGAACAATAATTTAGGGTTTAATTAAAAGTGCAGCCCCCCGCGGCGCCGCCTCCGCACCTCCCGCGCCCCGACACACAATTATTATTTCTACATAATTTGTGAAAGCGGTAATTTAATAAAACTCCTACAAACCTTGTCTAAAAGATAGGAGCGTAATAAGGAGTTATGAGACCTCTTTGCTCAGTCTGACCTAGATTTATTTTATAATTACAAGAAATAAAACTGTATTGCAGATGCATTTTGTTTTAGAATTTATGTTTTCGTAGAATTCTATAAAAAATCTAGCTTTTAAAGAGCTTAAGTAAGTTTGTGACACTTCAATGTTTATTTGTTTGTATGAGGTTCGATACGGGTCCGTGACAATTATAAGTCAATTTCTGCATAATAGACGCACTTGTTTTTATAAACAATCAGTGAATGACCACTTTAAAAGACCATATTTCACTTCGTACCTGCTCTTAAAATTTATTGCCCGCATAAACAAGTGTTTGACAATGACCAACAGTACTTGTAGGAACGTCAACAATCAGTATCAACGACTTTTCTCACAGGTATCGCGTTGAACAATGCGCATTGAGCGCGACCCCGGCCTAAGAGAAAGGCGATTATTCACCAAATCACTGTTATTACAGCACCACAATAGCGCTGATGAACAAGGGGGATAAATAATAGCACAGCTCCATCTATTACCAAATCGAGATACGACAAAAATACTTATACGCAACTATTTTTACAACTTCAAAAACGATAACATAAAATTGTGAATAGTACTTATTCGAAATTAGTAAGTCTATTCAATTAGAAATCATTTTTATTTTTTATTCGATCTGTTCTTCAGATTAATATAAAAACAAATTTGTATAATAGGCCCAGCATGTTGTTCGAAGGCTGGACAAATACAAGTTTTTAACGACATCCCATTGAATAAGTTACAACGACGCTTCAGATGCCACACCCATTAAAGAACACGTGTCTGCTGCGGTTTTTCCTGCGTGGTGACTGTAATGTTTCCCGGACACTTGTACGTATAAAAAGTAGAATGTGATCGCAAATAACAATGCGGCCGTGACACTATGTCGCGCTGAGCGCATAGCGGCGCGCGCGCACCACCCTTGACGCGCAAAACAATGGCGCTGCGACGAAACCCGAAACCGAACGGAAGTGCGCGGACCCCCGGGATGCGGCGATTTTCTTGCGCTCGCGCTCTCAAAACTGTTCACCTGAATGGCGAAGAGGGCTAATGGGCAATAGCATTTTTGTTATCGGCGACGCATTGAAGTCAACTCCGCGACGTTCATTGTTCAGGCGTATAATTATCCGCGCATTCTTTTATTGTTGCGCACAAATCAAAGAATATGTTATATTAATTTTCCCCTGACTTATGACTTGGAGCGTATTGAGCAAACTCAATGGAAGACGGTTAAATGTTCTCACGATTTAATGCGTCTTAAGTGCGTTATAACGAAAATGAGCATTACTTTAATTTGCACATACATAAGGTGAGTTTTACATACTCTAAGCGTTCTTCTACATTATATTACTTTTGAAAAGAGACGATCACACAGTATAAGATCGTATGTTGTCATTCGGCACCGGCACCTTAAAAACAGACCAGCGACATACTCAACTGATATGTAAGCAATAAATATTCTGAAGACAAAATCTATCTGTCCGATAAAGTTATCTTTGTGCCTTAGGTAAATTTAAATATCCGTATCCTTTATAAATCCTTTATTAGAAATTCTAATTCACCTAAGGCAAAATAAACGATTAATAGCTCCACTCAGAAACGCAGCGATTAGTGGCGCTCCACTTGGGTATGCGCTCCATATGTCGTCACCGAGTACCGAGTACTTAGTGTACAATGTACATAGGTACTCACTCCCCTAAGTCAACGTCACGTGCTGAAGTCAAGAGTCTTGATAATGCTTCCAAGTGTGACTATTTCAGGACACTAATCGCTCTTTCGAAGTGTACTTGATTTGGTATTGTTGTTGGCTTAGCACGCGTCGCAAGCGCGAACTTCTTGGTGTAGGTAATATTATTTCTGTTTAGTAGTTTAAACGTATTTACTGAAAGAAAATAAAAATTAAGAACCATTTACAAAGCGTATAAGAGTCTGGTAATAAATTACTGTTTTTTTTTTACCAAGAAATTAGACTTTGCAGTTCGTTTCCATTCATCATATTTTACCACGGCATGCGCCGGTAAACACCCAGCAAACAACTCACCCTGTCGCAGTAAGAAAAACCTCTTTGGTATAACTTTAAACTCAATTAACATAGGAAATAATCGTCTCTAATACATAATAATCATAACAGACAGTGCAACCTCAATTGAAAACATAATTATTACAGAAATTTGCATACGTAGTTACGCAGTCATTTAGCTGTCCCGTACTTGCTTCCCTACAGAGAGAGCGCAATCTTAATACTTCGTCTATGCAATAAAATGTTAGCATCCTGTCTAACTAGTTATATATTCATAATGTTACTGCTTCCTGGGATAATCTGCATGAACACGATCAGGTTTTGCATTCGAATTAAGAAAGTTAATTTACTTATAATTGTAGGATAACAGGTAAGTAAATTGCGCCAAAATTGAGGTTCTTTATTGACAAAATCAAGAATAATGGTCTCAAATCGTTGTTTTTTTTAGGATCAGGACTCAAAGCGGAACCCTTTTGATGAAGCACCGCTATCTGTCTGTCCGGATGTCACCAGGCTGCATATCAAGAACTGCGATAGAAAGAAAGTTGAAATTTTCACAGAGGTTGTATTTCTGTTGCCGCTATTACATCAAATATGACGAGGTTAAGGCTTTATCTTTTTATTTGCCTATTTGCCTCGGTGTCGCCAGACGAGCGCCAGTTGACCAATAATTATAACACTGATCCTCAAAAATAATAATTTGGTAAATATTTAAAAGAAAAACTAACGGCTAGAATTACAAAAGCTTATCAGCATTACATCTGTCAGTTAACAACACATTTGACTTCATAATTACCAAATTGTACATACAGATATAAATACGGTAACCATGGGCGGTAACCAGGGTTAAAGAGTAGTCGACTAACAAATATAATTTGTTTGATTTGTATGGACTGAATGGTTGCCAGTGGGTCTGTGTTACTGGAACAGTCTTCATTGTTTGATGTTCACGGGAGACCGCGGAACCCCGCCATTTTCTCTACAGGGTACTGCTAAAGACCCACTGCAATGTTAATTTCAGTCACCAAATGCACTGTTAGAGGCAGGAGAATGGACTCTTGCCCTTTGAACGCTTTATTCGCGATCTCGACAATGTACAGCGAAACATTTCCATTGTACTATTGACACGATTTAGACCGAACGAGATTGTTAAAAAACTCAATAATGTGACCATAGAAATTGTGTTAAAACTCCTTATAAATATTGGTGTATTTATCAGTCACAAAGTTTTATGTAAACCAAACCCTTCCGATGACCTCAGGCGATGTAAAAACTACAGAAATGATTTATCTAGTTAATGAAAATAGTTACTAGAAATATTTAAATTTGTTTAATGGAAAGATATCAGTCTTCATTTTGAGAATCGACTGTGATTTTCCTTAGTATTTTTTGTGCAAATCTCTTTTTCCTATACATTTGTATACTTCATCGATGCGGAGTTGTTGACCAAGTCCACCAGAAATTTCATCAGTGTTTTACACAATGAGGTACCTAAGAGTTTTTGTTTTATCAAAAAATGACGGAAACAGTGTTCCTGAGAATTCACTCGGAAAGATATTGTGATCTGTTATTGACAATTAAAAGTAAATTATCTGGTGTTATGGTCGGGGGTGTGACGGATCGTGGCGGACGTGGCCCCCGGCGCGGTGACAGCGAGGTGACCACCGACGCGGTGACGCCGACGTGATGGTGCTCACTGGGCACAGCACGACGCTCTTGTTGCTTCCACCGAACTACAAAGAACAGTTATCATTATAATTAGATGTATTTAAACATGTTTTTCTCCATTTTTGGCGCTTATTACTGGTATTTTTATGTTTGAAAAAAGTTAAATTGACGATTTTTAAAGTTAGCATATTGGGTACTCACGACGTAGCTGTTATTTTACTTGTAATTTTTTTATATTATTTAGACATTATTCTAATAAGTAGCTAGCACATTTCCTCTTGTTCGAATTAGGGTGATAAAGAAGAGTACATATATTGCAATAGTGTTCAAACTAGTAGAAACTTATTTACTTACTACATGAAACGAGAAGACCTCCTTGCATGTTCTTTATCCTATTTAAACAATTTCAGTTCCAGTACTAATTAAGTGAAGAAACATTCAAGAACATTATGCACCAGAAAAACAAAAGCACTTACGAAACAGTTCATTAAAAATTAAAAAAAGAACGTACTTAGCTATATGTGGTTGTTGTAAATTATTTCGGTTTTTACCTCGGTTTGGAGTTGTCCCGGCGAATACAGTCCGGCGGCCGGCCAGCGGGGCGCCGCGCGCCGCCGACACCGGCCCCTTGCATAAGTACTACAAATATCGAAGAATACATTTGAATACGTATTCGTTATATAGATACTAAAATTAAATTATTCATCGGAACCGCCGACAATTCTGGCACTTCCAATAATTGATATTCGAATGCTGATAAGTGATCTCCAGATTCCATCTTTATGTTCGTTTATCTTCATCTGTTTAATGAACCTAGCTATTACTTTTTGTTTGTGTACATTAAATATATGTAGTTAAAGCTAGCTGTAACCGCGACTTCGTCCGAATATATTTTGGTGTATGAACCGTTTTTCAGATGCAAGTATGATAGATTGTAAACAGAGGGAAATTAACTATATTTTCAACCACGAGTGGCATATATAGAAAACTGTACAAACTGTTGCTGATGTGTGGAAAGTATTGTTTTTTAATACATCTCCAACTAACTTATTTCTAACTTATCTAATATATAAAATTCCCGTGTCACGATGTTAGTGACCGTACTCCTCCGAAACGGATTTACCGATTTTTACCAAATTTTATATGCGTATTCAGTAGCTCTGAGAATCGGCTACTACCATTTTTTTATACCCCTAAGTGATAAGGCTCTCTGTGATCATCGACTGTTAGGCGGTATGTAGTTCGCCGGGACAGCAAGTTTTATTATAAACATCTCTGAAAACGGCACACTGTGTGGACGCCACGGCAACTATAACTTTATAAATGGTTTGATTGATTATCATCAAACATGTTTGAGAACACTTGCATTATATTCACCTTTAAAACAAACTAAATTGAAATTTCTCAATATGTTCGGGAGTTATGATGCTACACCAGCCAAACTTACAATACCCATCTTTTTCTAAAAAGTATCACCATCTCCAAGCTATCATCAGTTATTGGGCTCGATGTTTTTTCAGTTCATACAAATATTACATCGTTACACACTTTTCACAATTTATGATCAAACTTAATGTTCAGTTTCCGCACTTGACGTCTTGCCCGAGACAAATTGTCCAATTAATCATTGTTTATAGTCGCTCGCATCGTAACATGAAACATTCAGTTTATGTAATGTCTTCGTAATCGTTTAAGTGTTGACTGATATTACATGTTTCATTCAGACGCATGTTTTTGTTTACTTAAAGAGTGTCACTAAGGTGTCTTTTAGCACGTGTACTAAAAAGTTTTTACGTATTGTCTACACGATGATTTATGGTAACTTTTGGTGCACTTAGCCGTAAAGGATAATGTTATATTTCAAGTTCTCATGTCACGATGTTAGTTAGCATTCTCCTTCGAAACGTTTTGATCGATTAATTTTGAAATTTTATACGAATGCGTTTTCAGTAGGTCTGAGAGTCGGCTACTATCTATTTTTCACGCCCGTAAGTGATAAGACTTTCCATGACAATTTTTTTTTATTATGTAATATAAATGGCATAATAACGTTTGTTGAATGAATGTACGTTGGATATCTAGTGCTTATCGTTACTTAAAAGTTGGTAATCCACATCAGCAAAACAAAATGACAACCAATACTGTTACATACATACATACATAGCAAGAACTGCTGAAAACTTCCTGCTCCTTCACTTCAGCAACACATAATAAACCTAGAACTACCCACATGCACGTTATTTACTTCTTCTTACATAAACAAGATACAAAGCTCAGAAATTGCAATCATAAATATCTCTTATAGGCTATTTATAACCGGTGCTCGGCTATCTATAAGACAGCCTGTCGGTACCCTATTTTCACTTAGTTGTTATTTATTTAGCGGCCATCTTGTGGGAGTAAGCAATTGTTTTGCGGTAAATGTCTAAGGAACATCTGTTAACCTGACTTGGTCGATTGATCATAAGTCTTGTTCCATCGAAGTTTGTTACAGATAAGTTTATTTGTTTTTAAGATTATAGTGTTGGAGTCTTTATAGTTAGGGTAGCAAATGTGATTTTGGATTAGCCATCTTAAAATGTGGCGTGCTCTTGGAGAGGCCTATGTCCAGCAGTGGACTGCGATAGGCTGATGATGATGATGATGATCTTAAAATGAGAGATTTTGTTGTTTACGGAGCAAAGTTATTTCTATCATAAAACATGTATAGAATACTTACCTACCTAGCCCTTTAATTTAAAGTTGCATCATTTGGTGCAGAGTTGAATTCACAAATACCGTAATAAAATAACGTATGAATGAAAACTTGAACTACAACGTCTTGTCAGTTCTTTTTTAACAATAAGATCTAAATTATCTTACCTTTTCTCTCCAATTTTCTATTGTTTTACATGGATTATCATTAATTCGAGAGCATTTAGCATTGATACAGCAATACGTAGGAACTAACACTCAAGAATTCATGCACTTCGTGGCAAAGTGAAAAAATCGTTGGTACTTTTGTTACTGATAGTATAATATCAGAACTATTGAAGAAACTTTAGTACTTAGGAGAAATAATATTAAACAAGTTTTTGTCTTTTGGCGACAGGATCGTCAGGAGAAATCATGCTTAAGAACATTAGGTACTAAGGAAGCGCCATAACTTTATTACCATTTTAATTAACTGAGCGCCATATATTACACTTAAAACTTAAGTATATAAAGAGTATGTATATCTTACAACATACATATTTTTGCTAAAGTAGGCGGTCTGTGGGGCGTGGCTGGCCGAAACCCCTCCCAAGGAATACTCCCATCTCAAAACAGGTTCGCAATAACACATCCAAGAGAATTTAATAAGCTTTATACACACACTCACTTGGAAAATATTGTTTGATATATTGGCAAAGGAGCTGCAGTGAATTGAAGGAATTGTGTAGGTGTTGCTGTTCGATGTTTAATACACGATTAAGGTATTATCCAGTACTCAACTATTCCATATCTTAACTAGCAAGTGAGGTACTTTTTTTGATGTTTATCATCAAAAGCCTTTATCATCAAAAGGCGAACTTTTCACTCGCATAACTGAGTAGATTCCAAACCGGCCTAATACTTACATTTGCATCATCTCTCACCAGCAACAAATGTCTGCAGATTACCGTTTTCTGTCATATTTTAATGTCTCTACAAAAATCGAGACAAACGTTTTAATAGTTGGCAGTAGTAGTCTCTTTTGACTTGAATGTTTGTGAAACCTCCCGTGATTCAAAGATTGTAATGCGGGAGTTCTAATTCAAAGCAGAAAAATATTGATCATGTCAATACAGTAATCAACCATACCAAATAACTAATCAGATAATGACGTCATACAGGTTATCGTGTCATCTGTCAAAGCGTGATAATCTGAAGTGGGATTATCGGATGGACACTCAGTATGCCGAAATTATAAAAACAAGGTTAAATATGAGTGCTGGCTTACATACATATTAATTTCATAAAATTATAAGTACTAGCAAGTTAATGACCTACTACAGAATAATGTGGTATTTAAACGAAACTTGCTCGCTTCAGATTGACGATTTCGACCGACCACCTGTGTTGACTTGTGAAAAAGTAAATACCAATCGGTTTAGAGAAATGCAGGACTGCAAGAACACACATACTATATCTCTAGAAAAGTCTGCCTGATATACATTAACTATATTATTATTACCTGTATATGCATCAATCGATATATTTCTTAGTAAATCATATTAACATGTATTCAAAATTTCAAACTTATTCTTAACAACTCGAAAATCCCATACGTTGATAACTGTCCGGAAATAAATAAGATGTAAGAAAACTGGACATACAATGTTACTCGTAAATACATCTCCATACCCACCACAGCTGTCCCATTCAACCTCTTCCATTGAAGGCATGCCCCATTAACTCATAAAACCGTTTACAACAAGCACATCGTTTAGCATAGAATTTGCACATAAGTCGCCCATAAATGCTCATTCGTGGCGTGCGCGTGCGACGGCGGGAGTTCCCGATATGTGGTCGACCACCGCGGCGCGTATCATCGCCGTCAATGATCCTTCACAACTATGTGCACGTGAACAGCTGTCATGGTCCAACGACTCAATGAAACGAAGGCCACTAATAATAATTATTACTCCGAACTTGCTTTGATAAGTGTCTTGGTTTCATTTATAACAATGATCTAGAAGAAGTAAGTTTTGGTTAGCGAAAATCATACTTATGAGGACCATGATGTAGCAATTAAAGATTCGCCTTTGTCTATATGCAGAAATATTATTAGGTAAAAATGTTCTTGTTTTTAAAATGAGATAAATAAATTAAATTCAGCCAGCCAGCATCTTTTGCCCGGCAGACCAACAGCAGTAATTGTTTCGTTTCCTACCATTGCATTAATAACCAAATACTTTTAGTTTGTAAAAAGCAAGAAAAGAGGCGAGTATCGTTAACCTAGTAAACAATCAGAGGCTTTAAACTAATTCTAAAGACAACACTAGATCTTATCTTAAACATACTTTTACCAAATATTTGCTTAAGATACATCCAAAAAGGTTTTACAAACATTGTGTAATAACATCACATAATATTTCGCTCCAAGCATCTGACACGTAGTGTTTAACGTTAATGTAGCTAATAAAAAAACATTATAACGTGTACACTGTACGTCACACGTCGGCAAACAAACGGTAATAAATGAATCAGTATTTGTCCGCTTTTGGGAGTGCTAAGTACCAGGTCTGTGCGAGACACATCGCGGCGTGCCCTATACATTGATTGCGGGCACAATCATTCAGTGTATTGTCAGTTGGTTTCATGAGTTTCGAGGAGTGGCCGTCCAGTGGACCGCGTCGAGGCCTCCGCCAAAATGTTTCAGCCGCGAATCATGTTAACGTTCATGGAAGTGCCGAGGAGAGTGAACATGGATCAGCTGTCCAGTCCTGAGGAACGATCGAAACTGTTACCGCCTGGTGTTACTGGACCACAGAAGGTACGTTTCTGATTCACACTAATTACAGGCTTGTTTAATTAGGTACTGAAGTTTAGAGACCAAAAATATTAATTTTTGTTCAGAGAATTAGATAAATAAAGTTCCCACGCAAACACCATTTAGAAAAAGAACTGGTTTCTTGAGTGTGTCATGCATGTACGTGGAATTTATTCACCATTAATATTCTTAGAACCAAAATAATATGTAAAGATATGCAAACATCGTCTAAGACTGTTTTACTTCCAGTTTTGAAGGTCACGTTATTAAAGTTTAATAGTCCATGAAATAAGTATTAGATAACAAACCAAAGGTGATAATAAATTAAAACAATACATTTCTTAACTGCTCTCCATAGTGATACCTGTTAAAAGTAATTTATGAATTCAAACATTACGCTACTGTCTTGAACAAACACCAACCATAGAGGCAGACTCCGAACCATAAATAACGAGACCCTTCAATAAAATAATGTTTACACTGCAATAAAAACAAACAAATATTCTATTCAGAAACAAAACAATTCACTGAATAACTGGAATTTGACAAAATCTGTCACTCACGTATTCGTTACGGCCAAATAATATGTAACAGGCTTTTGTCAAAATTATCAAGCGAATAAAAAAAGTATATTATTATGAAGTACAATGTCTGGGCACAGAATGCGCGCCCAACGTCTTGTTTACGAAACAAACTTTATGGTAAATAATGGAGAAATCTGTAGGCCACCGTGACGGGCCACTCGCATAATAGTGAGGTCCAAACGTCCATAAACCACTTTTCTAATGAATATTGTCCTTGGTCAGTTAACTTTTTTTATGTAACAAGATAATTCGAAATGAGAACAATTACTTTTTTTCCTTCGTTCTTCATTTGATTGAGATATTTTAGGATTTTTAAACTGGGAATCCAGAACAATTGTGGCTTTTTGCTTTTTTTTTATTATTATTTACATTTCATAATGAAGAGAGAAGTACACATATGCACACTATTAAATGTGACGAGCTTGCAATGAATTAGTGGGAACTAATAGATAGATATGGATTGAAAAATAAAAAGGTTCCGTACCTCTTAATAATACCCGTATTACATTTTTATCCTTTTACAAACGCATAATATAGCTTTAGCGTCAATCCATAATAGTTAGGCATGTTTAAACAGTTTAAATTTGTTGACACCCTATGCCACTGGACCAAGTGCAGATGAGGAGTTTTTTTTTATTTCACAATTTTCTAAAATCTTAAACTAAACTTAGCTACTGTTATGAGTACAAACCAATTGATAAACATACTTACATTTTTCTTAAGTATCTATAATTAGTGCATATTATTAAATACCTAAATGGTACCTATCACATAATTGAAACCTGAAAATATAAACACGTTTCATTCATAAAAGAAAGCGATGTACGATAACGATTGATAGAAAAAGTAGTACAAAGATACAGTTTTACTTACTGTATCCTATATGATAGGAACATTATCTGCCTCTTATGTGAATTATATTACCCACTAGTAGGCATTCTTCTATTTTCCCTGATAACAAAATGATGAAATCTCATTACTTTCTCATAATTATGTCGCAATAGTAAAAATATAAATTAAAAAAATAGAAAAACTACACACAATGCTTGTTCACCGCCCATATCGTCTTGCAAGCTAGCGATTTTTTGGAAACAAGTCAAAGGAGCGTTGCGTTTAGTGTTTTGTATGAGCCGTTAGCCTCGAGATGAAGCGCGATGCTTGAGTGTAATTGTAATTTGACTGCATGGTCAACCGAGAGCCACCGTGCGCCTCGTGTTGCCACGAGGTTCTATCCCCACGTAGGACAAGCGTTTAAGTTATCCACGAATGCTTGTTCTGTGTCTAGGTGTCTACGTGTACACGTAATTTGTTTGTATGCGAAACTCTTCGCGACACAAGGATTAAACTTCTAAATGCGGGAGTTATTTTTTTCAACAACAAAAATAAAGAGTGATTTAATAACATGTTGCATTATAAAAAGTCAGAACCTCGCTCTTAAATTAGGTACTCGTAGACGTTAGTGATGTAACGATTATTCCCATTCGCAGTCTGGAATAGTTGCCTATTTTGAGGGTTCCGTACCTAAAGGGTTAACCGGATCCATATTCATTTACTGGAAGGACAAACCGCGGTGCCAACTGATTCTGTGTTGTCTGTCAGGCTGTACCTGTCTCATGAATAGTGACAGATAGGTAATTGAACTTTTGACAGTTGATGAATTGTTGTTGCCGATATAACAACAAATAATGAAATTAAACATCGGGTTACAGGAACGGTCATAAATTTGATGGGTGATCAATTTTGCTTCGTTTTTGGAGGTTACTTGTTCGCAACTTCGCAACCCACAGTATCGCAAGTTCGACTTACCTACACTTGTCCAGTCTTTTTATTTTATATTCAAAATATTCGTACTGAATAGTTGCCAAAAATAATTGTCAACTTAAAAGGAAATTCTACATTGATATGAAAACTAATTACACAGACAGAGCTATGGACTTTATTTATTAAAAAAACAAAAGAGTTTAAGTGACCTCTTTTGTTTCACTGCACTTCACTACATTTTAGGTTTAAAGAATTGAATTAAACGATTAAAATAAAAAATACATTTTTGCGCAATTGAGAAATGACTCATGCCAATTTGAACATATAATTTAAAATGTAAACTTCTTTAAAATCCAGCCGTCAACACTCGACTTCACTGAAAATTCAACTAAATCTGATAATCCATTCCTTGCCGTAATCTTGTACATTATTACCGTAATTAGTTGCAAAGATATCTGTAACTAACTATTCCGTTAAAAGCATATCAATTAGAACTTTTTTAGATAAAATAAGCGCTTTATGTAAAATTGACAACAAAATTTGAAAGTGAAGTAAAGGCAATATACACTTTAAAATTAAACCTTCTGTTCCCTTTTCTGGGCTTTCCATAATGCATCTTTAACTGAGCATTGATGAGGTGTAAAAAGATACAACTCAAAAAAGACATTGCATGGGGTTGTTGCCGAAAATACGCAATGTGTCTTCAGGAGGATGAGAACAATAATTATTGCTTTGAACTGGTGATAAGAAAAAATATGCCTATCCGATTAGAATTCTGGAATATTCTTATGCGCGAGTATGAATAATCTAACACACGTTACATCACTACAACGTAGTACCGTACTACACAGTAGCGACTTTCAGACTATTTGTAGCTTTCCCGCTTCAGGGGAACTTGCCGCCTCTTGACGCACATGTAACGCTTCTCACAGAATACACTTCCTGCAAACGGATTGTGGTTTAGCTCTGTCTTTACATGTGTTATCGAACTGATAAATTGATAACGTATCATGGATACGTTAGTCGTGATCGGAACAAACCGAGTATAAACGTTACGCACAATATTATATTTACTTTATTGACATTGTTAAAATGATTATTTAACACTTAAATTTCGACGTAGTGTAGTTTCTTTTTTCTTATTGATTGATCGAATATAATTATTCACAATGAAGGATTCCGAGAATGGGTGGAAGCAAAAACCTGGAGACACGGATATTCGCCACAGAATACCAGACCTCGACAAAGGAGAATTTACGAAGGATCAAAACGTTGACACGTAAGTTTGTTTTGATAATATCTGCACTGACACTGCCTGCTCGCATGCGACACAATATACACAAAAACAACACGAGTGGTCACCATGGAAACGGAACCCCAAACACGAATGGCACTGAACGTGAATTGCTTCAATTGATCGGCAACTCACATAAGACACACGCACCAGTTATATTATATTAGTCCAACAATGTGTAGCGTATAATTGGAGCAATATAAAGTGTACAAATACATCGTCTACGGTTGATTAAAATGATCTCATCGCGAGTTTTAGACGAAGTGTAGTCCACAGATGTTTGGGTGTTACCTTAACCGTAGGGATAAAAATACCCGTGCCACATTTTGAGTGACGCTGGCATGTTTATCGGTTCACTAGTAACCTACTGACGCAATTTTCGGCGATTATATTGAAACAAAAAATGTGTTCTTATCAAATACCTACGTGACATAAATAATACTAATTTTACATTAGATAAATTCTTGTTGAGTTTGCATTACATTTGTACATTTTGTTTGATTTTTCTGATTCTATAGCTCATTATGTGATGTGCATATATGTTCAGATTGATAACAATTGCATTATTGAGACAATATTAAATCTTGATATCACAGTAATCTGACCGTGGAGCTTAGCACCAAGAAAATCTTATAGCATATCATAAACAAGAAAACACTTATTTTCTTTTAATAGTTCCGTCATCAGTATATGGCTAATTCATTTTTATAAGTATCCATAAAGATACTGGCTGATAATAATAAGCAATACTTATTTATTGTCAACCTGACCCTAAAAATGAATGTTATAAATGTATTGCAAACTGTTCATTGTGGCTTGAAAGAGGTCTATCTCCTGTTATTCATTTATTAGGCGACCCATAAATATTTCCGGGCATAGGTCATTTTGACAAAACATTTCAATAGATTCGATTTTCAAGATTTAATTCAAAATCCCGATGCACTTAGCACATAGATATAATGTTGCCCTGTAATTGTATGATCGATATTCAACCAATACACGGAGTTATGAGAAAGACGAAGTAATGTACAAAAATGTGTTCCTAAAAGCTGAATGGAACGAAAATAGATTTCTAGAAAAGAGCGCGTAAAAATGACAAGGTCCTTATTACACTAACAAATTTTAATGATAGAAAAATATGCACTTTAAGAAAATGTGTTGTTTTGCTTTTGGTAATAGTGTTTGCTGCACCACATCGCTGGTTCGATCCCCGCGTTGGAAAAGCCTTTATGTGACCCTCGAATGTTTGTCCTAAGTCTGTGTGTCAATGTGCACGTAACTAGAATATTTGTGAAAAGCCTTCTACGAAAGGATTACATTACTTAGAGCGAAAGCTATTTTAAAAATAATGCGAAATTACGTAAACGTACAGATGTTGAACTTTGCAGCATTTCCATGTAAGGCATTATTTGGAAAAACCCACTAGCAAGTTATTTGAAGAGTCGAGAGAGTTATCCCCTTTTACTAATACTGCAACGTTTTGTATAAGAAGCTTATTTTCCTAAAAGAAGACAAAGTTTTCTAGATCTAACTACCCACTGTTAAACTGTCTGGCGTAACACACATGTTCTGCACTATGTTATTTGAGTTCCAACTTCTTGCCCTTCCGGAGAACTGACACCTCTAGAAAATGATCTAAACTATGTACAAGACAGGTTTAAGTCACGCGAGTTATCAAAACTAAATGTAATTTCCATACATTTGAGCCTAGGTCACTTTAGGATGATGTTCACCTATGTTCGTTATTTCGCCCTTTGTGTACCGGGCACCGGTAACTTATTCGGGCATACCATACATTTGGGCTCTCATTGACGTCCACGATTGTAAAAAATACTTTGAAAGAGGAGCAGTCTTTGTCAACCATAATGCGTAGTTGTTAATAGGACCCCTTCCGAAACATAACACATTGATTTGATCATTTAACTATACTCAATACACGACAAATTGCAAAAGGACCATAGAAATCTAAATAATAAGGTAATTATTTAGATTTCTATGGAAATTACGATCTTTGATAGAACGGTGTCGATACCACATCATCAAAGAAGTTAAACAACTATGGACCATATGTTAAAGTCATAGAGTTGATTTTCGTAAGCCCTGCGTCATTAACATAATCATATTGTTGCAGAAATTCAGAACCGGAAGAAAAAGACGATGAAGTCCCGAGTATATCATTTATTACGTTGGTAAGTTTATTAAATATTTGTAAGGCAAACCCAAAGTTTCATACGAAGATTCATATTTTTATAGAACCCGTTTATTGTCTAGTATAAGTACTTTTTACCCCGAACCAAAGAAACGGTGAAGTAAAATATCGTAAGGAAAAGATTCCAAGTAGTAAAATATAAAATCACCAACCAGCAGTGAGCTAACGTGGTGATCCATGCTCAAACTTTCCTTTTATGGGAAGAGGCCTGTGCCAAAAGTTTTGTATGCTAGAATTTTTTTACTCATCCCTTTCCGCGCCATTAAATTTTATATCGAAAGCAAAGCTTATTATGTAGGTACGTACATACAAATATACGAACTCATAACATCGATCGCTTCGAGTTTTATCAGTGACCGTGACCGTCACATCTGAAGAAGTATCAACGTTTTGGAGGCAAAAGGTATAAACCAGAATAAAATCAAAATGTAAAATTAGAAAAAATATTAGTATGCCTTTTTTGTTTTTGGCGAGGGATTCCAAATATGCAAAGGAATTGGGGAAGAAAGAGGGTTGTGTCAGACTCTACTGACTAAACTTAAAGTGCCTTGCAACGTCTTCCACATTTGTTCGATGTATGTCAATGTATAGCGATTCGTTAAACAGCGACCGGGGAAACATGAGATGGTTAACGCCACGTCTTAACATTGCTACACGGCAAACAGCGGCATCTTCCTTCCAACACTGCAATAAATAATATAATAATTCCTATAAAACGCGCGGTATTAAGCCCTCTAGCCATCTTCTAGCCTTTCATTTGATTCAAATATTCAATACGGAGAAAAAAACCGTAAAGAACGTTACATGAAATATACAATTATATCTTTTTTTTCAGTTCCGATTTGCGACCACAATGGACAAATGCTTCATGTTTTTCGCGATAATATTTTCCATGATTGCTGCCTGTTCTACGCCTATCAACACACTATTGTTGGCCTTCCTACTCGAAGCTATGGTAGAGTACGGGAGGTCAGTGTGGGAAGGTGCACCGAATACAGACCAGTTTATGCAAGACTTACTTTGGTTCGCAATCTATAATTCCATCACCGGAGCTTTACTGATCGTGTTGTCATACGCAGCCACTACGTTAATGAACATAGCGGCTTATAACCAGGTGTGTTTTGTTTTTAGACCGTTTTTTCTTTGTTTCCCCTTCAATGTTAAATCCTCCACAAATTAAAGTTGCCGATTTAAAGGCGTAAGACTTTTCCTCAAAGCACTCTCATCCTGTCATATTAAAACTTGGTGGAGCTCAGTACCTTCTACACTGATATAGTTACTGGAACTGGATCCCTCAAAAGCCTTAAGGTCGAACATAGTTTACTTCCCATGTACAAATATAAAATAGCTTTATCGTCTTCTATTACTGGAACAATGGTTCTTCGAAATACTGCCCTTGGACTTTGAGTCATAAGCCTCTAAAAATAGAATCTACATTTAGACATACTATTTCAGGTATACGTCATACGACAGGAATATTTGAAAGCAGCTCTGAATCAGGACTTTGGATACTTTGATATCCACAAAAATGGTGACATAGCGTCTAAAATAAACAGGTAAGTTTCCATCAGTGTTTAGTAAATATTATTGTAAAGACTATCAGTATGATACCTACCAGACACGCAATATATAAGGTTTTTCCCTAAGGTTTTACATGTCACCAGGAACTACAATTTATTGACATCATCAATAGAAAAAGCCTAAATCTCTTTATCAAATTTCATCATCATTACAACACTGCAAAAACATACTATTACATAATAAACTTGCAAAATTTCCTGAATTTGAAAGAAAAAATAGATATTAGTATTAATAGGCTAAACAAATACTTTTAATGAGTTCCAGTACTATAAATGCATTTTGTATTTTGCAGGCCAAACACGAAATACCAAGTTTGTCTTAGAATGAAATTGGTATCCTTGTTAATATTTTGATTTTCAAAGGGGTTTTTTCTCAAATATTTGCTCAAATTTAGCGTAAGACGTCTTGCATGACTGGCATGAGTGTGAGAGTTCCGTATTGAATGCCTTTTGTTTTCAGCGACGTTGTGAAGCTCGAAGACGGAATAGGCGAGAAGTTGGCAACCTTCATTTTCTACCAAGCTTCGTTCATAAGTTCAGTGATCATGGCTCTCGTTAAGGGCTGGAAGCTCGCTCTCCTGTGCCTCATATCATTCCCGGTCACTATGACACTCGTGGGTGTGGCAGGACTGGTAAGATTATTTACTACATTTTTAGACTTTCGGACCAAGAGGTTACAAATGGAACTTTATGACCTGATAATGGAACTACACGCAGACCCTATAACTTACGGTCAGCTGTTTGTACGTATTCCATCACCAGGTTGACTGTTAAAGTCACTAACTTCTTGATGGGTGTATATTTGTGACCCAACTGGTTTGTTTCCTTTAGCCAGTTTCTATGAAACCATCAGTGTCGGAATTTTAACTATCATTTAACTTGTTAGTTGTATAAAGTTTTAGCAGTAAGCTTTCAGGAGAATAGATTACAAAATCGTATTAAAAAAATTAAAATTTATTGAATCATGTAACTGGTGATTAATAACACATGAATGTAATTTTTTGATAATATCGAACATAAGTATTTAAGTTTCCAATAATAGATAATAGCAGAGGTGAACGAAACAGACAAAATTTATTTATCACTTGCTATTTCGATATACCTGAAGAAATATTTGAACGTAAATGTTAATTAGGACAATGACGTCTCTACCAGCTGCAGGTACTTATCTGAATGACTAAGGACTATAGGAATACTTTTCCTGATAGTCTAATCTCGCGTGCGATGCTAAAACACTACGTTGTTAATGGCATGATATAAACACACTTGTTTTTAATGATACAGATATGGATTTAACGATAATTACTCACCTATCAAAATGGGACTCGCAATGTATCTTTCGTGCTAACTCTTTTAGGTAATGAAGATATGATTAATCTATTTCATCATTTTAGGACGTCACGATCTGATGATGATCTGGTGTTTAGGAAGCTTTAAGCTACTACTAATACTACCAGTACTCTATTGATCAAGTCGTCACTGTTATCATTAGACAGGCAAATAATTTCTTAAATAGCAAACTCGTATTGTGACTAAATAATACTGGCTCCTGATGAATTAAGGATGTGCACTGATCATGTACAATTTTATCAGGTTGTTGATAATAAGACGTTAGAAAGTCTTTATGCGGCATAGAAAAACATCCTATCCATCCTAAATACTTTAACTGTAACAGCTGCCTTAACAGACTAGTTGTAGGTTCCCTTTTGGCACAGTAGTTGGCGACACTGACTAAACAGGAGTGCGTGGATTTTATGCCCACCCAGAACCAACAATTGTATGATAGTTTAACTTTAGTCGACATAAGATTAAGTTTTCACAAGCATGGGACTGTAGAACCGTCTCCTTTAACAGGTGGCTTCAAGGCTCTCCAAAAAAGAAGCCGTAGCTTCAGGAAAGGCTGGTACTATTGCTGAAGAGGTTATATCAGCTATACGTACAGTATACGCCTTTAGCGGACAGAACCAGGAAACCATGAGATACGATGAACATCTGAAGGATGCGAGGAAAATCAACATTAAGAAAGGTAAAACTTTGTCAATCTACGAAACCAGTCAATCAATTTACCAGATATATTTGGCCTTAACTGGGAGCTTTGTGAATAAAGCTGAAGAGTTTGTTTGTTTGTTTGAACGCGCTAATTTCAGGAACTACTGGTTCGAATTCTAACCACGTTGACGAAGTCGCGGGCAACAGCTAGTATTGGACAAAATCCTTTGTATTGCACCAAGAAAAATCTTAATATCTCATATCTCAGCTTTTACTTTCGAATTCTATTAAAGGTTCTAATGATTTAGATGAATGTTACTGTGCCTACATCGTAGAATAGACCGCATCGGCTTTTGGACAGTAATTCCTCAAACCACTATGCATCATTTGACGCGCAACAAATTGCACAACTTACTAAACATGTTAAAGCTTCGTTACCAAAGAAACAGTGGAAGTGCAATATTTGACTGGCCTGTTGGTCTAGTGGTGAGTGACCCTGACTGCTATACCGGAGGTCGTGGGTTCGATTCCCACCCAGAACAAATGTTTGTGTGATGAGCACGATCATTTGTTCTGTGTCTGGGTGTAATTTATCTATATTATGTATGTATTTAGAAATATATAAGTAAGTTTATCAGTTGTCTGGTTACCATAACACAAGCTCTGCTTAGCTTGGGATCAGATAACCGTGTGTGAGTTGTCCCAGGATTATATCCCAGGATATAATACGTAAAAAAACCACGTTCGCTTACGCGCAAATCTATTTCAAAATATTGTCGCCTTTTCCCTTCCTTGTTATTCTATCAAGCAACAATGATTCCTATCACGAGTTACATATGAGCTACATTTCAGGTCTGTTCAACGGGTTGGCGATGGGACTGCTCTTCTTCTGCATCTTCTGCGCCTACGCTCTTTCCTTCTGGTTCGGGTACCAGCTTATGCAAACTGATGACTACGACGTCTCTACCATGATTGCTGTAAGTTTATCCGTAAAAAAATATTCTTCCCAAAAACTCAAATTATGAAATATGAAAGTCATTCTGTCTATCAGTTTCGCGCAGCCACTTAAAGGCTTAACCACGAAAAAGATTTTGATAAAATTCTGGACTTTGCTTGAAGTCCATGGATTAACAAAAAGACAATTTAGCTGGTCATCCACGCTTGCATATTTGCAAAAAAAACTTAATCACTATTGAAGGAAAAATTATAATTTTTAGACAAAGAAAAGTAGACATTCACCTTGAACTGACGACGACAGATAATATTCTCATATCTTTAGGGCGCCTATATCTAATCAATTTCAGTCTTCGGTAATATTTCGTGAACAGATAAATATTTGTACTTAATTATGAGAATATTCGAGGCGAATTGATTGCTATAAAATCTTACGGCATGATCTTAATCGTTTAAAAACGAATTCTTATTTGATCAAAGATATCTTTATTAAGAGAGGATTTCTTAAATCTAGATTGCCCACTAATTTGGGCGGTAAAGATTTTACCTGAATAAGTAGCATTTGCCACTCACAATTATTTTTTATTTCTGGTAGTAACAGAATTTTCAAAATCACCTGAAGAAACGAATCCCGCATAATGGAAATGAATCCTTGTATCTCTGAGGTTTTACATTGAAGTAACGGTACAAAAACACCCAGGATCAGCATAGTATTTAACCGAGTGGTGTCTTTTACCATTCGGCTATCGAATTTTACCAGTCAGAAGATCGAGAAGTTATAAAAGATTGAATTAACAATCTCTCTCATTATTTCAAATCTTTAATTTTTGCCAATTTTCAATTCGTTACGTTGATCATAGAATTGGCATTCTAGTACCAAAATACTTAATCACTCAATAGTTGCCGAATGATTAGGATAAGGAAATATAAGCGTATAAAGATAAGACTACATTATAATGCGATACCAACAAGGTTACCCGTGTGGCCTAGAAATATTATCTAACTCTGCTAACTCATTTGGTTTTTCTATTGCTAACGTTTTTTGGAATTGCGAAACGTAGATCTTGAGAAACTAGAAGACCTTCAGTTAGAGTCAATGGACCTACATGCTCGGACAGGCAGATTAAGTAAAGCACTGCGATAAATGAAACTGCTGTAAGGGAATTGCAATACATTTCAGTACAACCTAATTTATGTTATTGAATAATAATAATGAGCCAGTAAATGTCCCAAAGCTGGGCAAGAGCGATCCCCACTTCGCCCATACCAAATTGAATTGAACAAAAATAAAACGAGGGTTATGTTAGATGGTATGATATTGTTTGAGAGCAGATCGTTATGTAATGAAACTGATCGTTTTAATTTCAAACTGTAGTTAAACTACAAAGCGTAGTTAATCCAAACGAGTTGATTAAATGCGAGAACAAATACAATCATCTGGTTATTATCTTATCTTAACTTCTCATTATTTGCTTTTCTCAGGTATTCTTCGGTGTGATGACGGGGTCTGCTAACTTCGGTATATCGTCGACGTTGATGGAGGTGTTCGGTGTCGCTCGGGGGGCAGGAGCACAGATCTTCAACATGATAGACAATGTTCCAACCATCAACCCGCTGATGAATAGGGGAACAGCTCCTGCGTCTATTGATGGTAGCATCGAGCTGAAGAACGTTGTGTTCCACTACCCGTCGAGGCCCGATGTTCCTGTAAGTTTATTTAACATATTAAATACTGAGTTAGAAATGATGCTATACATTTATCACTCTTCCCTTATTGGCAAGAAGAGCATTGATCATAACGCTGGCTCACAACGAATTGTTGGTTATAGATACCAATTATAGAATGCAGGTTTCTTCAAGTTTTTTTTGCATCGCTTGTCAGTGGTATATAAGAATAATTAGTGATCGGTTTAGACTTCTGGAAATAAAGCGCTGCATTGTTGGTTGCCTTTCTTGTTGTGTCAAAATTTTCTGAAAATATTTGTGTTAATCAAATTATCATTAAGAGTATAATTAAATATGTAATTATAATGCAAATATTAAATTAGGATAATGATAAAGAAGTATGGCTCATCTTTTATTGGCTTGTGACTGCCAAAGGTAAGCTGGAAGAAAACTGTGTTCCTGCACTTAACTTCAAATTCGTAAATGTTATGTTATTATCGTACCTATAAGCAGTAAACAAGTACTCATCACGGAAAACAATCATGTACTTATAAGCATGTCATAATAAAAAATGAGGAGATTATTCTTATCTCGTTTATAAATGTAAGTATTAGATTTCGTTTAATATTGTCACCATGATTAAACGTTTATTTGCAACTTATATACTTAGTTGGATATTTTAGAAAGATAACGTCTTTAACCGTATGGCATAATTACCTCAACTAAAGGTATCATGAAATCAAGCTTAGTAATTCATACCTATACCTAAATCTGGATAACCAAGATTACTTCGATTTCATATTTGGTAATCGGTACAAGTAAACAGATTTTGAATTTACGGGAGGATTTATGAATTTATGACGACAGAAAGTGCATAGTAATTTTCATAATCAATTGCCATGAAACATTCTCAAAGGCCAGATGGACTTGTACAATTACAGTTTTTTTATCACAGCAAATTTCAAAAATGCTTTTGCTGCTATTTGAATTCGAAACGAAACCTGTCTTTATAGTGTTCGTAGTTTAGTATAACCGAAAACATTTCAGGTACTAAAAGGCGTGAGCATAAGCGTACAGCGAGGCCAGTCAGTAGCGCTGGTAGGTCACTCCGGCTGCGGCAAGTCCACCATCATACAGCTGATCTCCAGGTTCTACGACGTCATTGATGGTTCCGTAAGTATACTTGGAAGTTACTCATTCATAGTTCTGCCAAACTTATTGAATACTGAAAGTCAACTTTTCCTTTTTATAATTACAACTCCCGCAGTAAGGAATTTAATCCTTGTGTCTCGGGAGTTTCACAAACATTCAAATCATGTACACAGAAACACCCAGAATTAGAACAAGCATGCGTGGATTACACAAATGTTTATCGTTGGGTTATGGCGTGGTGACGTCAGCCAAAAAACTTTTTTTCAGAAAGGACAAACTAAAACTAAAAATTCCTTATTCTTAATTCATTATTTCAGGTTGCTGTAGATGGTCACGATGTCCGCAACCTGCAAGTACGCTGGCTGCGAGACCAGATCGGTCTCGTGGGTCAGGAGCCCGTACTCTTCAACACCACAGTCCGGGAGAACATCCGTTACGGACGCGAGGACGCCAGCAACGAGGAGATCGAGAAATGCGCGCGTCAGGCCAACGCTCACCACTTTATTATGAAACTGCCCAAGGTACCTAACCAGGACATTCATTTGATACTTACATATTATGAGCTAAGAAAACTGGATCTCATTTTTCGGTTTGAAGTGATTTAAATATGCAAAGGGTTAACAATTATGGTAAAGTTTACACAGGGTCAGATAAAAATAACTAAATACCTTAGTGTTTTTGATTCATTGTTCTAATAGATTAGAGAGTCTACCTTCACGTTTAAAAATCCCATTGGTATGTCTGTGGCGCTATACATGGCGTAAAGCAACATCTCTTTTCCACGCCCGCGATAAAAGTACTTGTAAGTAATAAAATTAAAAAAAATTTAGGGTTACGACACACTCGTCGGCGAGAGAGGAGCTTCATTATCAGGAGGTCAGAAACAGCGCATTGCCATCGCACGTGCGTTAGTCCGGAACCCAAAGATCTTACTGTTGGACGAGGCGACCAGCGCGCTCGATACATCCTCAGAAGCTAAAGTACAGAAAGCACTTGACAGAGTAAGTTACTTAGAGACAGTAATTTATTTCATGCATGTATTTCATATTGAGAATATTGAACAAGTTTGACTTCATACGTAATTTTTAATTTGACGTAAATGTTTGATCGTACTCGTGATTTAAGTTCGTTTGATGAATTTCCATAGATCTGTTGTCTAGTATCAGCATTTTATACAAGTTTGACAGTTCAGTTTAAAGTACTTTCAAACGGTTCCTAGAACTGTATTTCCAATGGCCAAAGAACGAATTTTCTAATTCTAAGGAAGCTAAACTGTTAAATTTGTTGCAGGCTCAAGAAGGTCGCACTACAATCGTAGTAGCGCACAGATTATCAACTATCAGGAACGTGGACGTAATATACGTGTTCAAGAGCGGCAACGTGGTAGAATGCGGAAGCCATGACGACCTCATGAAGCAGAAGGGACACTACTATGACATGGTGATGCTGCAGAACTTGGGTGCCGAGGAAAATACAGGTATTTACATATTTGAGGAATCGATGAACTTTATTTTCTTGACTCTTAGGTGTATGCTTTCTGTTAGTATGGCATACCTATTACGTACACAGTAAGAAAGCGATTGAAATGGTGTTTTTTGTACAGCTCCTCGGTTTGCAGTATGAATCATATCCAGATCTGACAGATACAGACTGTAATATGTCTGTAATCTCATTGTTTTTAAAAGAGATCGAAAGATAATTACGAAACAATCTGATTTTCTGTAACGATTTTTTATGGTAGGAGTTGAAGTTTATTTATTTAGTCTTTGACTTGTAAGATTAAAGGGTACCAAATGATTTTCAGAGTCTAAAGGTTTGACCCGTGAAGCATCGGTAAGAAGTGAAAAGGACGATGAAGATGAAGTTTTCACAAGTGCTGCCGTAAGTTATACGAATTTATTTCAAAATGTAGTGAACTGATACTTATATTCATTAAAATATCACCAATAGCTAAAACGACAGCAAAAAAGGAATTTGAATTGACTACAAGATAGCTTCATAGGCTCATTTATTTATAAATAATTTTAAATAGCTATAGTTAATAGAAAACTCAAACTTTAAGATCGATGACGAAAATGTGCGAAAAAAAAACCAAAAGTTTGTTTTTTTTCGTTTAATTTAGTTGGGCACTAAATGTATGCTCCAAAAAGTATTTACCAAGACAGTGTTTGACAAAAAGGCCAATAAAAAGAAAAAAATTGTGACCTGTTTTTGACTTTGCTGACTCTTTGCCTTTGTCAACTTTGAGTGAGCTGTAAGTAACTAGAAATAAGTTCTATTGTCTCTTTGGCAGGATGCCGAAGAAGATGACGAGGCCGCTCCAGACGTTCCGTTCACAACTGTGCTGAAGCTCAACAAACCGGAGTGGAAGTGTGTGACTGTTGCCAGCATCTGCTCTCTATTGAGTGGCTTCGCGATGCCCCTCCTCGCTGTCATCTTCGGAGATTTCATAGGTGTAAGTACTTTCTGGTACCGTCTGTCTCTTTGATAGAAATTTTCGTCCTGTACATAACGGTAGGTATAGAGGATTGATGGCTTGATTAAGCAACCTCAGCCTAAGGACGAGCTATGTTTTTCCGGGCGCTATTGTTGATCAAATCGCCGAAATTCTCTTTAAAAACTTTTAAATTCTGCTCTCAAAATAATAACAAAGTTTTTAATTTCAGGTTCTCTCTGGCCCGGATGAAGACGAAATTCTGGAATCAGTGAGAAGATATGCTCTGATTTTTGTTGGCATCGGCGTTTTCTCTGGGATCACGAATTTCATAGTGGTAAGACTTAAGAAAATCTTCTTCTACACTTATAGAGAACGCACTGGTTACTGAGCTCTTTCTTTTCTAGGCCCAAATAAGTTCATTGTCTGTAGGTAACTACCTCCAGGTGCCTTCTGCGCTCATTCCAGGGCGTTCGCAGACCTCTGTGATGGAGCTTACGATCGCTCTTACGGAGATGTAACGTAATCATACTATACATCTACAATACGATTGCCAACCCTGAATTACAAATATTCTTTACAATATTTTACGTCATCATATTTCAAAAATTTCTTTCTTATCACCAGGTGTTCTTATACGGTATAGCTGGAGAATACCTGACAGAACGGCTCCGAAAACAAATGTTCCAAAAGTTGCTTGAACAAGAAGTTGCGTTTTATGACGACAAGAACAATTCGACAGGGGCACTCTGCGCACGCTTGTCTGGTGAAGCAGCTGCCGTGCAAGGGGTAATGTATACTTACACTACATTAAAACTCTTACAATGACATAAACCTTCGGGGTAAACAGTAAAATAAGGACGCACTCCTTTTTCAACCGAAATAAAAAGGGAGAAGGTTCTCAATTCGTCGATTTTTTTTTATTTGTAGCCTCATAACTTCGGACTAAGTTAAGCGGTTTTGTATTAATATAACGTGATATGGTCAAATTTGGCTCAGAGTTTTTATTTCAAATTGGTTATACGTTTTACGTTTTAAAATGCACAGAGAGAACCGAAAACCGAAACGAAATAATTAAATTACTGATAACTTTCTTCAAAACCTCTGAGATCTGAGTCTTTTAAAAAAGCTAAAATTAACAATGTGTTTTGTATTTTAGGCAACTGGACAAAGAATCGGCACAGTACTCCAGGCAGTGGGCACATTTGGCTTCGCTTTAGTCTTGTCCCTGAGCTACGAGTGGCGAGTTGGTTTAGTCGCCCTGACCTTCGTACCGATCATCACCTTCGTCCTCTATAAACAAGGAAGAATGACCTACGCTGAGTCTGCTGGAACAGCGAAAACTATGGAAGCTAGCTCAAAGGTAAATTTTAAGTTTCTTTAAATCATACTTAACATATTTATAAGCTGAGCGAGCTTAAAAAGACTGCAATGGAAATATAGGTTAATTTTTTGCTATCATTTCGCAAAATAACGTTCTTACAGTCTTGACTAAAGTTCCAGTAGTACCAGCTGCCTATTTCATATCGTATATAGTAAAATGAGTTTTTAACATTTCTACATCATGCTGGTAAATAACAAAGCTTCCATGACTTCCAGATAGCCGTAGAGGCAGTCGCCAACGTCCGCACCGTCGCATCCCTGGGCAGGGAAGACACATTCCGCAAAGAGTACGCTAAGCAGCTGCTCCCAGCCTTGATCGTCGCCAAGCGGTCCACTCACTGGAGAGGCATCGTCTTCGGGCTCTCCAGAGGAATATTCAACTTTGTCATAGCATCGTCCCTTTACTACGGAGGAACACTTATTGTTAATGAGGGACTCGATTACTCTGTTGTTTTCAAGTAAGTTCTGGCACCGTATACACCTCTCGAAGCGGGCTTATTGATTTGGTTTAAGTAGTATGGCACTTTAAAAGGGCATGGAGTGGCGTCTCGCTTCCACAACTTCTGATTGGTAACAAACCGTTTGGGAGAAAATGGTATTTTTTCCGTTCTCCAACAACATTTTTGCTTAGGTATTACGATTCAGTATTCAGCAGGTAGCGTTCTATACCTTAGTAAGCTAGTAAAATTTTAAATTTGGTATCGTCGTCTTACAGGTCAGCTCAAGCTCTGCTCATGGGTGCTTCATCGGCTGCGCAGGCGTTTGCCTTTGCACCGAACTTCCAAAAGGGTATCAAGGCGGCGGGGCGTGTTATCCACCTGCTGAACCGTCAGTCCAAGATCACTGACCCCGCACAACCAGCTTATCCCAACTTTGTGAGTTGAATTTTTGTTTTTCCTATCTTCCTTCAGAATTTCCATAGTGAAGTTACAATAAGTTTTATAGCATATTCCGATGACTTTTTGTTTCTTAGAAAGGAACTGGTGAGGCAAGTCTACAGAACGTGCAGTTCAGATACCCAACTCGTCCGATGGTGCAAGTGCTGAAGAGCTTGAACTTGGAGATTGAGAGAGGGAAGACGCTCGCGCTGGTGGGAGCCAGCGGCTGCGGCAAGAGTACCGTCATACAGCTGTTGGAGAGATACTACGACCCCGAATCGGGTATAGTGGTAAGTTATATCTTTCCATAAATAAAAAGAAAAAATCTTACTATCTTAGTAGAGGTGAACACATCTGGTAAATTTCACTAATAAGTCGAGTAACATTGGTAGGTTTAAAGTCTTGCTTTCTTCGCTTGACCAAACTACGGACTTAACCCAATCCCGTGTATTGCGTACAATTCGTATTACCCGAAGGGCGACAACCAAAATCCATCAGGAAGTCCTATGTCCAGCAGTGGACGAATATGGGCTGATGATGATGATGAAGGCCAAATATTTTATTTGTACAAAGCTCGACTTTTGTTTTCCACCAGGCTCAAGACGGCGTGCCTCTCACGAAACTGCGGCTGGTAGATTCGCGAAGAGCGATTGGCTTCGTGCAGCAGGAGCCCATACTGTTCGACCGTACCATCGGCGAGAATATCGCATATGGCAACAACGAGCAGAAACTCACTGCTGACGAAATCATCGACGCGGCCAAGCAAGCTAACATTCACAACTTCATCACTTCGCTGCCTTTGGTAAGTTCAGACGAATATTGATATATTGTTTTTGGTGACTGCAGTTTTATTTCTACAACTCTCGTTTATAAGATACCACATGTTATAAAGTATAACCTTTTGGAAACATATGTTTTGAAAGTGAAAAATTATTTTTATTGTTATAAATTTAAACTCTACTCCTAATAACCAGGGCTACGAGACTAACATCGGGTCTAAAGGCACGCAACTGTCGGGCGGTCAGAAGCAGAGGGTAGCGATCGCTAGAGCTCTCATACGACGCCCCAAGATGTTACTGCTGGACGAAGCCACGAGCGCCCTCGACACGGAAAGTGAAAAGGTAACGCTATATTAGTGTCTAAAAACCAAATAATATCAAAGTAATTATGTACCTTTTACTTGATATTGATCTATTTGACGCAGGATGTAGAAGTTTCAGGTGATATACACAAAAAAATTGTCATTAGAGGTTATTTATTTATTTATTAACCTCCTAGATAGAGACAAATAAGAATGATTCTATAATCGGGAGTGTTACAATATGTCTTTCCTTAATCACTCATATTATTTGTATTAATTAAAGGTCGTCCAAGAAGCGCTCGATGCAGCGAAGGCCGGCCGTACATGTGTCATGATCGCTCATCGTCTGAGCACCGTGCGCGATGCTGACGTCATCTGCGTCATCAATGATGGACAGGTCGCGGAAATGGGCACACACGACGAACTCCTCAAACTCAAGGGCCTATACTATAATCTTAATAGAAGAGGTTACGCGTAAATGTGTAAAAATAATAACTACTAATGAACAGAAATATTGAGGTTAATTTTATGTGCCATTTTTTAAGTTTCAGTGGTAATAGGGAATTATAAATATCAATAATTTATTGACATAGCCATCGTTTTGCCGCTGAAGTTAGCCACTACAAACAAATAAGAAGTTTTTTACACGCAAATTATTATGCAGACTTATGACCGAATTATGTAATGACACTCAAATGTAAATCGCCGTTAGGACTCATGCTGTCTCTTTTATATTATTTTTATTAGTATTAGTATTCGGAGGCTAGTCTATTTCTATTATACCAGTCACACATTTTATATTCAATATTCTTACCTAGGTTTAATTTTATTATACTTGAACTTATTATGTAAGATAAACAATTATTAAATATTTTTTGTTATAAAATGTTGGTATATTTTTTAAGATCCTAATATTTCACCCACTCAAATAAAAAGTTGATATTATTTCGGTACTTTTACTTAAATACTAGCTGACCTAGCAAATGTTGTTAGGCCGATTTTTTTTTCTAGTTGTATGTATTTTTAGTGCCACATTACAAAAAAAATAAAAAACAAACAATTTCGTCCAAAGAAACAAAATATTTTTTTTTCAGTGTGAGCAACCCTTATCACTTAGGGGTATGAAAAATAGATGTTGTTCTATTCTCAGACCTACAGAATACGCATATAAAATTTGGTAAAAATCGGTTAAGCCGTTTCGGAGGAGTACGGTAACTAACATCGTGACACGGGAATTTTATATATTAGATTTAGACGTGTTACTTCTCATAGATTCATAATAAATCAATGATCTTCATCTTAGAGTCCCTAAAAGCAGGCATAGCAACTCACAGAAATTAATTATGGCAATATTGACGGTAATTCAAGTAGTGCGTTTTTAGACAAAAACTTATAATTATTAAGAAGTAAAAGGTTTGTTGTAAACGGTAAATCACGTAAAACAAATAAGTTAGTGTGTACTCAGGCGAGGGCAAACTACCCCTCATAAATAACGATAGTTTCACTTGTACGCAAAAGGACACAAATGATTTACAACTTATTCTGTTCCACACAAAACGGAGCGTAACATTGTTTTTTTTTTGTTTCATTACAAATTACAAAAGATGTTACCAGCTATTGTTTAAGGTGCGTAGACGTTTTTTTTTGTGGAATAGAAAAGGTCGTTGATTTTTAAGAACTTTGTCAACTTGTGATGTCTTGGATTTTGCAGATTTAAAACTTGACGGGAATAGTGACAAAGAACTTTTTTTCTCGTTATCGTTTTTAACTTCCACAGTCCACCGTAACTATATTAATTACGACAAATTGCCAGATCCCGCATGACAACATAATGTTTGAGAGTTCCCTGTATCAGTCCCATCAAAGGTCAATTAATAAAAATTATTTGTTACATAAAACAATTAACGTCCGACGGAGAGGCGTGCGCCGGCGATAAACTTATCGAAATCATCTCCGAGAGTAATAATAAATTAATCGTTTTATTGTGTCACATCAGATACGATAAAAACCGACAAATTACCAAATTGAGACATCCCGCTATCTGCCTCATGGACACGTGAAACTCTTTAACGAACAACACCCGTCATAGAATAAAATAGATTCCATCAAATAACTAAAATGGCTGGGACTCAATTTTTTTCGACCCCAGCGTGAGCTTTATGCTAATGAAACCCAAAAACAAACATTGTTATAAGCCAAATGTGTAACATACGATAAAAATAAATTAAATAATAAAGGGAATCGTTAAAATGGAAGAAATGTCCGTAATTTATCCACGAGTCACCTTTTAGGCATTCCGTGGATGCCATCGCGGCGGGGTCCCGCCTGCTCTAGACGCGATCTCCAAATAAAAAGGCGCCACAAAAAGACGTATTCAATAAGCCGTTGGCCATTACCAGACGTAATCGATGAGATAAATTAGTTATAATAAAATCTGTGGAGCCGCGGTCGAGCTCGTGTACGTCCACTGAATGTCTAAGGAGAACGGCAAGTTGACGTGCGTGTGCCGCGAATTTAATTTGTATGTAAGTAAGCATGTAGGTACTCTTACGTACGTCTATGCTTGGTACTCCTTTAATTATTTGATAACAATAACATTTATCGGTACTTAATCGATATAAAAAATAATGAAATATACATTATTTTGGGATTGGGAATTGGGAACAGACCTCTCTCTGGCAGTAGGACAGTATTCCTATTCTTATTCTTAGGACACGTGCGGGAACCTCTTGGACACCCGCCTCCTCGGGGAAGAAATGGGTGGTGTCAGACTTTCACTGCACCGTCTTGCATCGTGTCCCGCGTTTTGGCCCGTGCATGGTAATAAGTTGCAACTTTTCGCGCACCTATCGAGCTGTATATTTTTAATTTATTGATAATATTACGTACGTACCTTCCTACTCTTTTCTTATTAAGCACAACATAAACGGCCCTATAGGGCTTTCGTATTAAAAGGGTAAAATTAAACAATTTTATTTAAATTCCGATGTCTGTACATCTTTAGCCTATAAGTACGAAAACTTCACTGATGTGATTCTGACTCGCACTTGACTAAAATGCCTGGTCATACAAACATTTATCTACTTAGTTATTAGGTAGTATGATGAGTACCTAGTTATTATCAAAACCAGTTTCAGTTTTGGTTTTTGTTTCGGCTAATCTCTTAAACGGTTGGAACGATCAAGATAAAATTATACCGGCAGACAGCTGACTTACAATGGAATAAACAAATGTATCCAAAATTAAGTAGGGTTTGTGAGAAGAAAATGATAAAATTAGCGTATAGACTATTTTAACGAATTGTTATTGCCTACCTTACTTATAGAAGTCCGTTACCAGTCAGTCATCGGCCTATATAATATTTACTGCTAAGCACAGGCCTTTTCCCATATAGGGATTTGAATGTTAATGACCGCGCTAGAAGTTCACTGTGGATTGGGATTTCAAATTCCATTATTTGGAATCCAGGCTTTCTTGCGATGTTTCCTTTGACGTTTATCAGTAGATAGAGATATCGTTTGAAAAGGCGCACTCGTACTTGTCCAAGAGCCCCTATTTACAGGCCAATGAATGAATGAAAATTAAATTAAATTGGAACTATTTGTATTATTCTTCGCATTTTACTAACATAATAATTATAAAGCCAGTACGAGGCGGAACACTCACGGTCAATACATTGAATTTCCAATTATTGTGTTGACAAAATGCTTATGAGAATAGGAATAATTTCAAATTTAGGTAATCGAATAGCCATGCAGCGGCCACGCGGTACTATGTATGGATTACCCATACATACATACAATTTTACTTTACGCTACATACGTTAAAAACAAATTAATAGCTGCTTGAGCTATTTTGATTTACGGCTACCTATGATACCCATATATTATTATGGACATAATCTATACTCTATACTAATATATAAAGCTGAAGTTTGTTTGTTTGTTTGTTCGAACGCGCTAATCTCAGGAACTGCTGGTTCAAATTGAAATATTTTTTTGTGTTGAATAGACCATTTATCTAGAAAAGTTTTAGGCTATATACCATCACGCTTAATAGGAGCTAAGATACAATGGAAAATGTGGAAAAAAACAGGGAAAATAATTCTTCTTCAAGGGCTTAAGTTCAAATATTCCTAACTTATATGTTCTAACCACGCGGACGAAGTCGCGGGCGGGCTCTACCAAAAAAAGAAAATGTCTTCCTCCAACTCTCAAGCCCCCAAGATACGAGCTTCAGCTTAGATTGGGGACCACTATTGATGAATGTTATGAAACTTGTCACTTTGAAACAATAAATTTTATTATTCTTATTTACTTTAATTGTATTTTGGTGTTACGTCTTCTTTAAAAGTACATTATAATATTAATTACATCGCTCTAAATATGTATCACTAAAACCTAGAACAAACGTGTTTATAAATAAAAACCTACTGCCGATTCAAGGTTAAACGGTCGGTCGAGGTCGTTGGCTGGCAGTCTAATGAAATGCTTCCAATTCTTTGGTTAAATATAGAAATTGTTAGATTGAGTTCCCTAACAAAGCGAAAAAATGTAGTAAAAAGTATACGCGACTGCTAAAACAAAAACTAATTATAAATAACACATTTTGTACTTGCTTACACATACTTAAACAACCAAAATATCCCACTGCATAATTGAGGTTATATTGTTACTGAGATATTTAGAAGTATGGATGTTTGTAATTTTTTTATGTATTTGTATTGCGGATTTCATCAGCCATACGAGTTTCTATTATTAATTCTATCGATTTATTTTAAGTTTAATCTATACTTCTATACTTACTTACTATACAGATGAAGAGTTTGTTTGTTTGTTTGAACGCGCTAATCTCAGGAACCACTGGTTCAAATTGAAAAAATATAACTACTAACTACTATGTTGAAGCCCCGAACTATGGAGAAGAGAGGAAGTAGGAAATACACCAGAAGATAAGCGAGCACATAAATGTGTAAGATGTGACAGGATTTTCACTTCAATTTATATTTTTGCATAGTTTGTGACCACTGATGGTAAACAATGACAACTGTTGTAAGGGTAAACGAATCTAACCATTTCAACAAAAGACGGGGCTTAAGCAGTTTTAGCGTTCGGATAAGTGTAACTTTCACGGGCGCTGTGCATAATTTAGATGATATTTTTAAATATGACATGAAAATTCAGTCATTCAGTTTATTTAATAATGGTGCATATTTTTTCTGGTCTTACGCGTGACGTGAGTTCTGTGTATTCGTTTTGCGAAATCGTTACGTCACAAGTGAACTCCTTTTAACAGTTTTTGTCAACTTGTCTATCTGACTGACTAATAAGATTGCTTGAAGCCAGTTTTCGTCCCGTTGTCCCATGGAAGTATAGGGTTAATTTAATACCAACAAAAACGTTTGTACATTCAATATCCTTCACAAAAAATGTTAGTAATATTGGAACAAAAACCAAACCAAATAATCCTGTTTCTTAATTTTTATTGGTAAATTCACATTCAAATTATAGATCACGTCGAAGACAGATATTACAATATGGGATTTACTACTGACAAAATTTAGTAATTATTTGCTATGATACTGTATCGGTACTTTTCAATTTCTAAAACTACTGCTTCATTAGCTACATCGATTTTAGGGTGCGTAAATGCTTCAAAATTCCAGTGTCATGAGTAAGTCAGCTATGAGACTGTCAGGAAATAGAAAATCGAAAATACACAATTAGTTCACTTACGAATTCACGATACAGATCGGACATCAAAAATATTTCTATATAGACTACTTCACATAATCGTTACTAAAAAAGACAAGACGCGTGCGAGTCACGACGCGCGTGACGCAAACGAAACATGTAATCAAAATTTAATCTATCGATTACTCCTTTAATGATCGCGAACTACCATTCTCGCGGAATTAATTAACACAGACATTTGTTAAGCATGCCCATGGTGTATTTATGAAGTTAAGAAACAAGGCCCGGCCGCGCTCGCGGGCTGCGCACCTGAGATTCAGCGCCCGCGGCCGGCGCGAGCCTGACACATCTCTCTGTCGCACCGCTCTCTTCTATTGTACAATACCGTATTAAATAGTCACAGGTCAATTTCAGTCCAACTATCAGTTTACGAATTAAAATAAAATATATTAATCTAGAACGTTTCACATCGCTTAAGTTACGAATGAGGGGGTCGAGTACGGGGTCGCGTGCGGTGCGAGGGCTGCGGGAGTGCTGCGGGCGCTTACGAGTCCCACCAGTCGGGGCCGCCGCTGCTGCCGCCGCCGCCGCCGTACGACCCGCCGTAGTTGCCGCCGTACGACCCGCCGCCGTACCCGAATCCTGCAAAACCACGACAAGTTATGAGATATTGAAAACTTGTTGATATTTATGTGGGTACGGAGTAGTTGTTTAGTTTACTGACCAGAGCCGATAGTAGATGGACCCGCAGAGCGAGGCGTCTGGCGCGGCTGCGTACGGAAGTCCCTCGCACCGAAGCCGCTGCCACCGCCCCCGCCGAAGCGGCCGCCGCCCGAGCGAGAGCCCGTGCGACGCCCGCCGCCGCCCAGCCGCCCGTCCGCCGCCGTGCTCGTCAGCCAGCTACAGATAACACGCCCATTCAATCTCATTTGTTCATGGAGTGAATTATTAGCACGATTTAGAAGGTTTTAGATTTTTACTTGGGCACATCCTGCTTGGCCTCAACGAGGAGCTCCACGAGGTCCCGCGCGAGGCCGCGGTTGGTGTCGTTGAAGAAGGACGTGGCCACGCCCAGGTTACCCATACGGCCAGTACGACCGATGCGGTGCACGTATTCCTCAACGTCCGACGGCAAATCAAAGTTTATCACGTGACGCACGTGAGGTATGTCCAAACCTGACAAACAAGAATAATTAGCAAGGCTTAAACTGGATTTAGATTTTTTTTTTTTAATAATGTATATCAATGTATGTCGACTATGGGTATGAATTAATATTTACACTACGTATGTAAGCATCACGCTTACACACTAAATAAATAAAAGGCTGAATACACTATTGTTATTGAACAATAGATTTTTTAATATTTTCGAACAAACGCTATTATCATTCAGTATGTTTTCCTCTTACCTCTGGCCGCGACAGCAGTAGCAACGAGGATTGGAGTCTGTCCTGTTCGGAAACGGCGAAGCGCTTCTTCGCGCTCACGCTGTGTTCGATCACCGTGGATCGATGTCACTGGGTAACCTAGATTTCCCAAATACTCCTCTAGTTGATCGGCACCTAAATATATCAATTAGTACGTTAATAAATGTTTATTTGTATTATTATCCTTGATTTTGATGATTTGATTCTGATTTTTGATGTATTATTTACCTTTCTTGGTCTCAACGAAAACTAGAATGAGTTGGTCCTCTTCTGGGCGCTGACGTTGCAGCAAGTTAGAAGCGTTAAGCAAATCCAACAGGAACGAACGCTTATCCATCTCCTCCACCCACACCACCTAAAAACAGAGATAAGAAAATGAGCGGATCCGATACATTTCTTTAATATTCCATGAAAACATGTGAATATTTGTACATTTACCTTTTGAGTAATATTCTCGGATGTGGAACCGACGCGGCCAACCGCGAGGAAAACATAATTATATAAGAAATCCTGTGCTAACACTTGGATCTGTTTGGGGAAAGTAGCTGAGAACATGAGCGTCTGGCGCTCGCCAGTCTTGGGCATCGTATGGCTCTCGACAATCTTGCGAATCTGCGGCTCGAAACCCATGTCCAGCATGCGGTCGGCCTCGTCCAGTACAAGATGGCGGCAGTGGTCCAGCGCCACGCGGCCGCGCACCAGCATGTCCACCAGCCGGCCCGGCGTGGCCACCAGCAGGTGGCAGCCGCGCTCCAGCTCGCGGAACTGCTCGTGTATCGGAGACCCGCCGTACCTGGACAACAAACATACATTCTATAGTTCTGTTTTTCAACCTTACCCACAAAATCATCTAAAAAATGAATACTTACACGACACAGGGACGTACGCGGGAGCGGTAGGCGAATTTTCTAGCCTCATCATAAATCTGTGTAGCGAGCTCACGCGTAGGGGCCAGCACGAGTCCAAGCGGGTACTGCTTGCGGCCACGGTTGAACGGTCTGCAAACAAGCAACATGTTGCCATAAATGAACAACGTGGAACTAAAGAGAACGTATTGGTAACCAATACTCACCCCATGTTCTTGACGGGCCCAGCTTCGTACATCTGATTGAGGATGGGCACAAGGAATGCGGCCGTCTTTCCTGAACCAGTCTGTGCGCACGCCATGACATCTCTCCTGCCGAGCACTATCGGGATCGCATACTTCTGGACCGGCGTCGGCTTGTCGTAGCGAGCGGCAGCTATATTCGAGCGCATTATTTCCGTCAGGTTAACATCCTCAAACTGTAATAGAGTCGATTCAAAATTAAGACATAGTGGAACAAGAACCTCATAAAATCTTATAGTATATATTTTATGAAGAAGTTACTTACGCTAGTGATGAAGTCTGGGACACGGTCTCCGCTAGCCTCAACGGGTATATCCTCATATTTCGAGAAGTTGATGCCTGTGTTTCCAGTGCCAAACAACTCCAACTCCTGCCGCTCGTCGCGAGGTAACGGAACTGTCCAATCATTCTGTAACAAATACTTATTAGAGATCTGTCTTACATATACATATCTAACCATGGTCAGATGGCCAAAAAATTGGGCGAGTCACCGTAAAGCATTTAGTAGCCACAGTCTTCCGCTTGTTAGTAAGACAGCTGCAATTCATAAGCAACAACAGTTAATAAAGCCAAGCCATGTGCATTGACATAGATGCATCAAAAGTGTTGCAATTGCAACTCGCCCCGTGAATAGATAATAAAAGTTGGACTGACTGAATTGCTTTCATGGCCAACCTCGTCCCGGCGGGTGCTAGTGCGGCGCACATCGTCGGAGGGCCAGCGCGAGTTGTTGCGGTCGTCGGCGCGCGGCTCCGGCTCCTTCCAGCGGTCGTTGCGCGGCGCCGGCGGCTCGTTGTTGAAGTCCTCGTCGCGGCGCACGTCGCGCGACTCGCGGCTGGACGCGCCGCCGCCCGCGCCCGCGCCCGCACCCGCTGTGCTGCGCGCGCCGCGCTCGCCGCCCCATCTCTCGGACGACTCTGACCAGCGTTGCGGCTCTGAGTCGCCATTTTGGTATCCTGAATCACGACCTATATACACAAAACTTATTAAACAATACACATCATGTAGGTTCCACTTTCAATCTGCACGATTATATATAACGACGTTTTCATGACCACACTCCAAAAACTATAAATAGCTTACAGACACGAGGTTTTGTGAGATAGATGGCGGCATCTAACCCTGTTACTTAGGCAGATAACTCGGATAATATTGTGCTGACAATCAATCCAAACGAAGACGTCATTCGTCATATTTTACACTAATATGTAATCGTCATTATCAATAGATAGGTCCGCGTGCGCATCAGGTACACCGATAATGATGCGTGCTATCAAGCGAAACAATGTACATATTAGGTGCAACACGCGTAGTCTATCTAAAATGCAGACCGCATATAAGCTTGAATATTTATAGTGCTTAACGTTCATATAATCATGATTACAGCTATGGGAATATAACGCATGTGCTTCTTAACTTTCACTCATACACATACTATAAATAGTCCATTATATAGAATGATATAAAAAAATATGATCTCTGGGCACTAAGTTAGGACGCATTGCGTTTATTATTTCGCAATTTACGCTTACACGTCAAAACTTATGTGTTAAAGAATAAAACTAATCAATATATTGATAAGAGCTACTGCGATAAGATCGAGACAACTTCTGTCTAGTGAGTTAGCGACAGTTATACATTACGTTAGTATGTTAACTTGAGTGGACATACCGCGGTCCCTGCGCGGGTATCGCGAGTCGTTGCCGCGATCGTATTCACGTTCGCGGTCACGGTCGCGGTCGTCGCGCCGACCACCACGGTCGTAGGTTCTAGAGTTGCCTCCGAATGATGAACGGTTGTCCCGTTGATCGTTTGAACGGGCGTCTAAGCTTGGGCGCTTAGACTCTTCCCCTGCACAAATTAATTACTTAATAATCTACTAAACCAATTACACGAGCACCGTGTGGGCACGGCTCGACCTCTCATTTACTTTATCGTATGAGTGATAACAATTTAATTGAAATTGGAAAGCTAGAAATGTATACGACAACAGAAATAATATTTTCCATTGGTATGTTGAGTTGATTTGTACCTAAGGTAGCAACAAAACATAAGTGCCTATCAACACTTGCAGAACTATAACATTTCAGTTAGGTTACTTTTAATTACAAGCTCAAGAGACCATACCATTTTAGAACATAATGTCATATAATAATATTTGTGGATGTTGCAAAATGTTAAGAAACAAAATGTAAGTTAGTACTTGAATGAATCAGTCAATGTAGTCATGCAGTGATATACATTTGTCAATTAATCTGATAACAATACAAATATTAACATACAAGTACACATAATAAATAATGTAATTGTTATCTTTTGTACAGCAAGATGATGTGCGACATTGATGTTAAACCATTCGATTATTCTGCCAAATTTAGATGATGATGGATTACACTTATTGCTAAATATATTATTTATATATAGATTTGAGATATTGGTCAAAATATTCAACCATAAAAAAAGAAATCTCAATCATTTTAAAACCCTAGAGGTATGAAATAAACCATGTTTTTAAGTAAGGCTAAACTGAAAAATACAGATAAGATAAAAAAAAAACAACTATTTATCAAAATGTCCTACTTTTCACAAGGAAATCATTGAATGATACATTTTGTACAAGTTATGTTATACATACATACAATGCGCAATTAAGTCTGTTTTATGAATCAACTTTATCTGGATACACTGACCTCTTTGCAACTTGTATAAACAAAGCTTAATGTAGGAAACATGTGTAATTAATTAGGTATATTATTATTTATGTGTGCTTGACGGCATTGTTAGGTAAACTTTAGTGATTCAATTGTAAGTTGGACTTAGTAATCAAAAAAAGACCATGTTTTCACCTCAGACATATAGTGAACTATTTGATCAGAACCCAATTTACTTATTTCACCTACTTCAGTACAGAAACATCCCATACTATGTATCATTGGATGAAACAGCCTCATATTACTTACAAAATGTAATTAAAATAAATTGGTAATGACTCTTTTTGTTCAAATGTTAAGAGTTTTCATATAATTTAAACTGTTTATTTAGTCCTCTAACAAAGGATTAGTACACTATGTTTATTTCATTACATTGTGTTCATAAGGTCATGCACCCATAAGTAAAGCTACAACCGTGACATAAACTTGTAGTAACATTAGTATCTAATCTGTTGTACTTCTTTTTAAGAGCATTTATTAAAAAAAAAACTAGCTAATAAAGTAGCTTATAAAATAAATATATGATAAATAAAACTACTGACCATCTATAATCTATGAGTAGCTTTAAATTTTCGTTTGACCCGAGTGCTAGAAACTCGCGAATATTGCTTTAATTGGACAAGGTCAAAGTGTTAACACAAGTAACTGTCTAGTGCTGATTCTTTCTTAGGTAAAATACCATATGTATTTTGGCATTATGAGATTTTTTTGGAATATTAATTTCTATATGAGACCTGCTTGTATCAGTCAGAAGCTTTACTTTTGTTCTTTTGATACTCTATATAAATGTATAAAATGAAAAACAGTGTTTTACACAAACTGTACTTGGAAAAATAGCTAGTTGGTTCCAGTAAAATTATGTATACATTTCAATATAATTTGATAATGGAAATCATAAAATTGCTAAGTGCATTCATAATAGAGTAAGTACTTGATGCTTTTGTTTACTGCATTGTATGCATGCATGACATCAATAGAAATGTGATCACAATCAATATAAACATGCTGCCCACTTGGGTTTCTAAAGTACATTCTCTAACATTAATTGAATTATGAAAACATCTTGGGCTTATTCTCAAATCTCTTTGTACTACCAAAGTCTTCTTGCTGATACCCATTTTCATAGTAAACTACAACTAACAAGTAGCTAGGATATAAACAACTCAATAACAAAATGTAAGAAAAAATTGAGTACTCTTTTAAGATAATCAAATCATCTGAAACTTGCACATTTAAACCGATTAATAATTCACTGTGTTGCATTCATCTGTACTTATTAAGTAAATTCAATTTTGCTGGCCAGGGAATAGAAGGAAATCTAGTAAAAAAAATATCTCTTCGATCACCAGTGAATATGTCCTCTCTTACCTTGTGAAGTGTTGGCCTGCAACTGCCTGCGCAGATGCGGGGGGATGTAGCGGCCAGCACTCTTATTAGCCTGAGGCTGCAAGTCCAGACCAGCAAGCTGTGAAAGCAATAACCAAAACTTAGTCTCATTAGGCTTGTGAAACAGTGTTAAAGTCTGTGGAAATACATTTGTACAAGTGCTTATCAAATAAGTAATATAGTAAGGAAATAATATAATGTAGGCAGGGAGAATCTGTACAATAGTTAAATACTTATCAGTGGTATAATCAAAACAAAAAAAATCTGTTGAAAAATGTCAGAAGTGCCTTTACTTTCAATGACTTTAATAATAAGAACAGACAACAAGACAAGAGATCTCTGACTAAAGAAAAATGTTTGACCCATTAACATGCAGTCAGAAGTAAGGTTAACCGCACCTTAATCTCAAAAGACTTTTAGTCATAGGTTAGGTGCTTCCTACTTTTTTTTAGTCATAACATTGTCACTAAATAACTGTTTTCTTGAATGCTGGTCCAAATAATTACTGATATATCAGTCAGGTGCTATGTTAATGACCGAGTTTTGGGGTTCTTAAAATCAACCAATGAAAATCATGATCTGATAATTTGACTCAGATCAAATTGATTAGCCTACCAGAAACTGAGATTTAGAGTTAATTATGGTTATGTATAGTTATGAGTAAGAAGGATACAAAATACAGATGAAGGTTAATTTAAATCATAAAAGGGTACTTTTATTCCATCAGTTGTCCAAATTATACTGTCTGAGGATTACAAGTCTCTATATCATGGTAGAATTTAATAAATTACATTGAGGGTAGTCATTGTTCACTTATGAAAATGAGCTATTAAATTAATGAAAATTATGTTCTTTTAAGTAATGCAGCATATTTAAACATATTATCATGATAAATGGGATTACGGGAAATAAATAGCAAAGTTATAAATACTATTACACAAAGATTCCCAAACAACCAAAACCTTTGTGACCAAAGTTATTTTAGAAAAACACTGTAATTTGATACAGTGAATGTTTTCAGGTCTTTGTATTTGTGTAGCTGTTATATAAAAAACGTAATGTGAGAGTATAACTATAACTTAATGGAAAGTATACCCAGTCATCAAATAACCTTGTAGTTGTTTCACCTGATTGATAGGGCGTACCAAACTTTCCATGTTGTAAATATACATTATATTAGGAGAAATAGGTATCTAATTGGCTAACTAACCAACATCAACTCATTTGGTATATATCGCCATCTAACTATAGCAAATTAGGCATGCTAACATGACTATAGAAGCATGACAAAATACTGCATGATTAAAACTCAACGTGAAAATAATTAAACAAAGAGTTATGGCATTGCATCGACCATCAAGTCAGAACTACATTTCCAAAGTCTAAATGTAACATCATCATGTATTTAATCCGGTCTAGGACTTAATAATTGCGAAACATTTTATTTCCTCCCGCCATGACACGCGAATATAGCATGACAATGACCTCACTCGTAAGTGCCTTTGGAAAACTACTGTAATAACTAAGTATGTTTCGATGTCATGTGCAACTTGAAAATTTTACAAAATCAATGAAATAGATACCATAAAAGTGGAAGAACTAAGTCGCCATGTTGGTTATTCTGAGACACGTAAAGCATTGCGATTTTAGAGATCGATGCCTTTATCAAAAAACGAAATCTTTTTATGAATTAGAAGGTATCTAAATGGTAGGGACACAGCATGAAATAGTGCTATTTCAAACAAAATCTCTATTCATATTTGTAAAAATCAATACTAAATGCATGTAGGTACATGAGGTACAGACCTGCTGCTCTAGACCTGTTCCATTTTGGTTGGTAACATTACTCATATTACTACCAAGCGGTACGTTTTTTTGGGAACTTTGCTCCAAAAATATTATACAAACACAGTCTACAATGAATTTTGCACAAACACAAATTCACAAAATCACATGAAAAGGCTTCAATTTTTCTCTCCGAAATCACTTTTCATTCGTAGTTTTTGTTCTTCACTGATTATTTAGCATCTCGCTTTAATTTCGTTCATTCACTCCCACTCATTCGGTCAGTACTTCCATATCCAAAAGAAAAATATGCCACATATACTCAGATCAGAGTCTTATTTTATTCAATAAGAGAATAAATTTGAGGTTGAATGTAATTAAATGATTTATGGAGATTATAATATTATTTTTTACTTCGATAGGATAAGGGTATCATCATACAAAAAAAATATGGTATGACAAGATAACCCCTAAAGATGGGAATAATAAGCGTATGGCAACATTTAAATCTGTAATTTTATAATAATAATAATAATAAATCTTTATTTCAGACCAGGTCCATATAAAAAGTAGGTAACACAAAACATCAAAGAAATAAAATAAAATACAAATTACAACACAGTGTGAAGGCTTAACCAGTGTCTTAGCAACTGAGAGTCCCCACCTATCAGTCAATACGTTTAGGACGCTATTGGTGCTAGTCCGCACTCGGTGAAGAAGTGAAGCACTGCGTTTTCTGATGATGGCATTAAAACCATCAGTGTGCGCGTCAGCAAACATGCCCGAGGGCACTGCAGATATGAGGACTGTTTTATCAATAGAGCACTTCCGCTAAATGTTCTTTTTCTAGTTACTAGATGTCAGTGGCTGCTTCAACGTTAGAAAATTCTAGGGCATGTCCGCACCATCTACACGTTTATTGATCTACAGCTACAATAACCCGCGCTTTGTAAGCTGCAATAGTTGATTCGTCACAAAACTTAAACTACATTTTAAATATGCTAAATATGCTGTATCGTACCAGAACAAGAAACTATTGTGAGTTTCTCGCCACATAACGTAAATACTTGCAGGTATAAATTTTGCATTTGTTGAATAAAAATCAAAGTACTAAATTAAAAAGAACAAAAATCAGCCCTTGCAGGCTTTTAACAATATTTTTTATTATTTTATTACTATCTTGTGACTTAGCCGGTTTAGCTAGTTCAAGTGTATCCCACGCTTGAACTAAAAAGGCAGGAATCCAATATTATTCCCCTATTGACAGTATTGACATTAAAATTTGAGTGTCATGTATGTATTGACATTATGACGAAATAAAAATACTCTATTAGAACTTTTGTAAACAAATTCTTAGGGTAGACAAATTCTTAATAATCAACTCGCAGGTAATGATTTGTCTTCATTCAAGAATAAACAACACATAGGATTAAAAAAATTAATGACAAACAACTTTAAATTTTAAATAAATGATTTTAAATCATTATTTACTTGATTCTGAACTATGAGAAGACATCCTTGCTTTGGGGGTAAATATCTTTTATTAGGCATTCTCTAAAATGTCCAATGCCTGAAAAGAGACTTGTTTTTATTTATGTAATTGGCCTCTGCTGGCAATCACAGTTTCATAGGATTTGAATAAGTAACCAATTTCACAATAATTATTTATATTGCACTCAACAGTATTTGTTTTATGTTTAGTTTAAGAAGTATTATTCTGGTAAACAAATTATTCCTTATCAAATCATATTATTATTGCAATCTATACATTGAAAATAGGAATTTAAATTGTGTTTGTACATTTTTTTAGTTTGATACAAATTAACTCAATGCAACATATTATCATAACATTTACTATCTCAGACAGTCAATACAGACAGACACTGTTATTTCAGGATGGATGCAGCTTCATACAACATGCCACAGCAGCCCCGTGAGCGGCGTGCCCCTCCAGAGCCCCGAGTGCGGCAGCCGCCGCCGGAGCCGAGGCGTGCAGTCGCACAGCAGCCGCCGCAGCCACGGGAACGCCACGCACCCCCCGCGCCCAGGGAGCGCCAGCCACCCCCACAGCCTCGGGAGCGAGTGCCACCACCACCTCCAAGGGTGCGACAACCACCACCCGAACCTAGACATTAACAGACCTATCATATCTTTTATATTACTTATAGCTCATATTATATAGTCTGATGTCATCTTGTCAGCTAATTAGTTCCTATTTAGGAGATTGTTTATTAGTGGGAATGATTTGTTCATGTTTAGTGTTATAACATATCTACTAATTATGATAAATAATTGCCTGTACAATGTTTCATAACCATACTTAAATTATTCGTGTCCTTCATGGTATTATGTAATAGTAACATTTAATTAGGCAGGGTTTTATGTGACCATAGAGGACATTTATGTTATGGGGAAGAGTAATTTTATACAATCCATATTAAAAAAAAACAGACAAGTATTTTTAAGTATAAAGAACAAATAGCTATGATTGTTGAAGTGTGTAACAAAAATTATGCTCTGCATTTGTATACTTTATGTCTTAATAAGTATTTTTTTCCTATTCTTAACGTCAATGTTTGACAACCATGTTGATATTACTAACAAAGTTTATAAGTGTTATTGTCATTGGCAACACTAAAAGTGTAGTGCGACCAAATTAGAGTATATAAGTTTTGTATTTTTGATATTAAATAAACTTAAGAACATATACACTTCATATGTACATTAAAATAAAAATGTATACCCTGATAGGCTGTTTTTTTAATTTAGAATCAAACACGACGGCCAAAAAATACATCTATTTTTACATCAAACTGACCTAATATTTTACTTAGCTGACAGAAAATTTTAAAGACGCCCAATACATATTTGTGACGGGCCTGTTGGTCTAGGGGTTAGTGACCCTGACTGCTATACCGGAGGTCGTGGGTTCGATTCCCGCCCAGGACAACTCTTGTGTGATGAGCATGATCATTTGTTCTGGTGTCTGGGTGTAATTTATGTATAATATCCACTGCAATGTCCGGGCGACTATAGTCGCCCCAAAATTTTTGACGTGAAACGTTATAGAAATATATATGTAAGTTTATCAGTTGTCTGGTTACCATAACACAAGCTATGCTTAGCTTGGGATCAGATAACCGTGTGTGAGTTTTCCCAGGATATATAATATAATAATATTTTATCAAAATCGTTAATATATTTAGAATTCAAGGAGTGTACGATTATGATTCAATCATGAAAAAAAACGTGTCATCTTTTCCTTTCGTGAATCCGTATTTGCTGAAAAATATAACTATCGCTATATTATACCTATTATAAAACGAAGTTGTTCCCGCAGTCTGCCTGTCCCCATGTATACTCAAGTTTTTAATACTACGTTACAGATTCTGATGCGGTATTTTTAATAGATAGAGTGATTGACATGAAAGTTTTTGAGAGGAACGCTTCTAACGTAATTATTTTTTTTACGCTTTCCTTGAAAGCCCTGGCTCAATCCTGTGACTATGTTATATGATCGAGCCAGCGCTACAACACATAACTATAATACGCGTACATGCATTGCACATTACATTATAAAATTATTTCAACCTACAATTCCTGTCTTTTAGCGTCCATAGTTAACCAAAACTAAGAGCGCCTTTAAAATGAATTTGAACTTCGCCAACCGCTAGGTTACATTCGTCTGTGGTCGCCAATACCAGTACTCATATTCTGCTAATGCGCTGCTGCTAAGGTGCCCCAAATACGTAACATAATTATTTTTTTATTCATTAATTCTCGTAAAAAGTCTGTTTAGCTTAGGACTTTGTTGAACTTTCCTATGCGCTGCGACTAACATACAAAACGCTCATGGCGTAGATCGAGTATTTTTACCTTTACAGGGACGTTTATCAAACGCATAATATGCTGAACAGAAGATAATGTTTAGGGCTCAAATCACATAACAACTCTTTTCTACCTATAGGTGAATTGGGCCAATTGGAACCAGCCCACACGGTATGCGTTAAGATCCCCCCCCCACCACACTGTTTTGTTACCTATATATTAAAACCTCGTTGCTTTCATAAATGTATAGTATTTCATAAGACCGACGTTTAGAACTTTTTGCTGATACTAGGGGCCGCCGCTTGCACGCGTGGGCAAAGGAAGTCTCTAATCTCAGTGCGATATTTACCAAATCCTCAGTCCTCACTCATCTCCGGTCACCAACAGCATAATTAACAAAAATGAATATTTTATTTTTAATTTTTACGCTGTTCCTGTGTTTTGTTGGAACGAACTCTCTTGCAATACAAAAGCAAGATTTGGATCCAACGATTGAGGATAATGTTGTCAATTTTTCTGGTTTGGAAGACTCGCCTGCTGTAGCTGAGGTAAGGTACAACTGTCCCGAAGAACTGCAAATGGATATCAATCTAGATTGTCGCGAAGTTTGGTATGAAGAATACAGTGAACACACTGAAAAAAGTGCTTCCAGCCTTTAATAACAAGTGCAGTGACAAGGGTTTTATCTTTGAAAATATAATGTCGAGTATTTGCTGAATTGTCTTAGTTGATGGAATAGACAAGAATAGTATCTTTTTTCGCTATTAAAGCTTTGAATAAATTGAACTGTGTTTTTGTTTATAAAATCAAGCAAAGGGCACATCTTAAAGAAATATTTACTATTATTATGTTTGTGGAAACGTGACATGGTATTTCACGACGTAGACGGCACGGCATCACTTTTCCGCCCCGAGATAATGTTATTCTAAGCCGTAGCGCCCCTTTTTAAGCAAAACTGCTGCAACTGCAGAAGTCAGAAAAAGCACGACACGTCGAAGAGCGGCGTCTCTCTTCTATAACTGCTCTGCCCTATTGTTCAACGATGTAAGTTCTACCTACGTGGAAGGCAATAAGTAGATATCTAATATAATTAGTGCTTTATCATCATCATCGGCCTAGCCTTTTCCCAACTATGTTGGGTTCGGCTACCAGGCTAACCGGTTTCAGCTAAGTACCAGTGTTTTACAATTAGTGCTTTATACACATTATAATTTTGTCATGAGTCTAGTTGTTTCTTTAAATTTTACATGTGATTGAAGTTTGTAAAACCCCGCGATTCAAGGATTGAATACCTACCTACAGCGGTAATACTTATATTCCGACATGCTAGGTACGACGAAAGCCATTTTCATGCTTGAATTAAGGAAGAGTAAAATAATACGCAGAAAAATGAAACAAACAATTTATAACGTTACATTAAAAACTCTTCTTATATATGTACAAGTTTGTATGGATAGTTTTAGAACTTTGCTGGGTCTCATTTGATTGAAACTCGATGATTATAATAGACACAAAGGGTAATTATTAAACCTCATTCTATGCCTCTTTTTTCGAAGGCTTTACGTTGAAAAAGACAGAGACAGTTAGGCATGAGGGCTTAAAGATGCGTTTTTGAAGTTTATCAGTTTCTAAGCATGTCGTTGTAACGAGGCAGCAATACGGCGATGTATCGCCAAGTGTCGAGCTGGTCCAGGAAGGGGTTGGCGGCGTTTACGAGGAGACGAGCCGCGCCCTCGGAGATGGCGCCTTGGAACCTGTTCACGTAGTCTACGATCACATCTTCGACCATGGAGTTCACGATGCCGTCAATGTCACCACCGCCAATTGCACCGGAGATTTTCGACTGGAATAATATAGAGGTTATTTATAGATAGGTTTGCATTTAACCATATGGAGTAGAAAATGGCAGGGATTGAGATCCTTGACTCTGCAGTAGCTGAACAAAATAATAAAGATAGGTAAGTAGGTAGAGTAGGCATATGCCGGGCCGAATTTAGGGGCCCAGAGGCCACGGGCCAACAAACGAGTGGAGGCTCTCTTGGTCCAAATTTTTTTCATTCGTGAAAAATTTATCGAGTTTTTTTTTTGATACTTTGGCCATAATTATTCAGACAAGCATTGTCACTCTTACAGTGTTAATAATGTGGGCTTTTACCTTGGTTTCTACATTTTTATCGGGAGTGCTGGGCCCCTGGACATAGTGGGCCCCTAGGCACTGGCCTAAAGTGCCTTATGGATGATACGGCACTGGGCATACGTCAGAGTAGGTATGTAGATAAGTCGTTTACTATTCTTCTCATTCGTTCTCTCTTTAAATACTTAAAATAACGAGGCAATAAGAATGACTTTATTTTATAAGAACCAAATTCCAAAATATTAATAGGATACTTACTTTGAAAGATGGCACAACGAATGATGCATTTTCGATTCTATCAATGAGGATTGATTTGCCGTCATCAGATTGCTTCAGGTAAAGTTTACCCTGGACCCTGAAGCCGTCAGCTTTGAACCTATGTTGAACAAAGAGATTGCGTTATTAAGTAAGTATTTAGGAAACGGGCAAAATTTTAGTCAGTTGAATACAATAAAGTAGTACCTAATTGTGATGATACCTACAGTGATTTGGTGGATATAGTGCAAAATTGAGTGATGTCATTCAATAATAATCCTAGAAACATATATTGAATCACATTCACTTCTTATATAGTATTTCTTACTAATTGAGTACTAGGAATCTGAATAGGTTCTCGTTGAAAAGGTATGGGCTACTTACACAGCGTCTCCTTTTCCGTAAAGTGGGATGGCAGTGAAGAAATCTCCGGTGAGGTCGTAATGTTCTGTAAAAGAGAAAAAAAGAATTTCAGACTACACATTTTTGTTTCGTCAGAATTTTTATCCCCAGCTTAGGTAGAGTAGGTACCTAATACCTATATATTCAATTTATATATTTAGTTTTAAGTTAATTAATTCATGAAGTCCTAGTAAGTTCATAATTTGGAACATCCGCATTGCCCGATTTGGAACCCAACCGGAGACCTTAGTCATTGACTCGGGTTGGGTGTGAAACAGTCGGGCGATCCTGACAAATACGCGTGAATCAACAATTATGAATCTGCTTCGCGAAAGCTGTAACAATGAATTAGTTCTGCTTACCAATAAACCCAAACAAACAAATAATGTAGAATCTAAGAAATAATTATGGCGATCAAATTGTTTTGTTTCGGGAAACCGTCTTAATAAGATATAAACCAAACCGTTAAAAGATTTATTTTGTGTATTTGTTGCCTTGTTTTAAATTTTAATTTTCTTTTTTGTGTTGAGAGTCTACAAAACTTAATGTGTATTAAAAAGTAAAGATACCTATTTACTTTAGTGAAAGTGTGGTGAACGGTGTAACGGATACCTAAACTAGTAGTTATCTACTTACCAGCAGAGGCATCGATGGTGGGTACGGAGATATCCAAATCGAAGGTCAGGTCGGAGAGGTTGAGGTGGCTTTTGTGGACCACGAAAGAACCAATACCGGTTGCGAGGATATTCTTCAATTCAATATCAAGGCTAGAATTGTAAAAATATTTATGAGTAATTTAAACTGGTCTTAAATACCTACAAGAACCTAAGTATACTATACAATGAAATGTTACAAAACTACAAGATTACTTTTTGATACAAATAACTACTGAATTACCAGATTTAAATTATTTGCAATGATTTTCCAAGGCTATAACTAATTTGTTCGCTCTTATTGTAGTTATAACTAACTAATTTAAAATTGCCTTGTCGAATTGTGCCTGCACATGGACGATTCCACATTAACTGTGGCGGATTTGGTCAAATTACCGTGCATCAAAACTGAGAACCAAGAAGGTGCAGGTCTTCGTCTTTTCCGTGGTGAAACTCTAATGACTTCAACCCACGCCGAGGAGATATGTCGGACTTCCGCGAACTAAAAACACCCCATCCTCGTCCTATTGCTTTATAAAAGTCAGAGTCACGGCACCAATCGCTCATGCTCTGTGCGACTCTGGGTGGAGCGGTTTTCCCCTTGTAGGCAGGCACTAGGTAACAGACCAGTAGCTGGTGTCTATAGTCATTTCATGTTTTGAGGTGATGACTTACTTGATAAGTCCAGCGGGAACTTCCAGGTGGAAGTGAGTCAGCACTAGGGGGTCTAGTGGGGGGATTTTGAAGATCAAGGAGCCATTGTTGATGACGTGTCTGACGTATTCGATCAGCTGGCGGACTAGGGCGTTGACAAGGAAGTTACGGCTTTGTACTGAGGTTTCAGCATCTGCAGAATAACATAAGGAGATGATTAAATAATCTCATAAAGATATATTATTACCGTTGTAAAGCGTGACAGCAGACTACGCGTTGTAGAGCGTTATCCTACTCAGATCGGTGAATAAATTACAATGATTTAAAAATGAGATAAAGGCATTTAGGATTGATCTTCTGAAAAAATATCTTCTAGCTATTGATACTCTAATTTAAAGTTCTTACTTAGAAAACAAATCCTAAAACTAAATTACATTGAATTCTATCGTAAATCTGGTGTTTTGCGACATTCAATTGTAGTAAATCTGTAGCCCTAACAAATTTGAAGGCGTAATCTAGTTTGTACACTTGTTTTTTTCACTGCTTATCAGCTTGTAAGTAAATAATTTGCGCCTTATCACTGATCTAAGATAAAATATCAATATCAAGGATTATGAGAACAGTGAGTGAGTGAGGCACATAGGACATCCAGAAATTAAAAATAAATTAGTTTTGCATGATGAAAAGGATCTACAGTCTAAGACAAGAACATTTCAACACAGCCTATGCTTGATTTTGTTAGGAATCGTGAATAGTAAGTAGGCACAGATGAAAAGATTAGGATGATGTGTCCAAAGAGAAAATATCGAGGGTCGATGATAATCAATGACTGAGCAGTATTGAACAGTTGTTGAACGTGAATAATTCCAGTTCTCAGCGGGTTTGGTGCCGCATAATTTGCACATCATGTAAACAGCATTCGTGGATATGATATATTATGATATTAAAGTAAGGTGCTTCGATTCTTATTACGGACTACTTAAAACAGGACCTTTTTCAAACTTACTAAAAAAACAAAGTAAATTAATATTTAAATCATCGTTATTATAGATTTCGCAGTAAAATAACCTTATTAAAATAATGGCAAATATTTTCCTCATTCTACAATCTACATATCGGGTACAAATAAGATTCGGGGTTTTAATAGGCGAATAGAGATAGTTTAAGTTAAGTGCCTAGTTCATTACTCACCTAAATCAGTGGATATCGGCTTCCCAACGGTTGACGCAGCCGCCGCCAAGCCACACAACATCAATACCAGTAATAATTTCATTCTGCAACAAAATAATCATTCTTATAATGGTTGGCGTAAATAATGATAATCATTAAATCTCTATGTCACTCTAATGTTGATCGTATCGTTTCGTAAATTATTATTGTATACTTTTGTATTACATCTGTTCAATCATTTGCTCAGGAGCTGACAATGCTAGATGATAATGTTTTTTGGATAATCATAATTTTTGCTTTACTAAAATATCCTTAATGAATGTGCAAATAGTAGATTGGTGACATTCTCTCCTCGTTATAGTTCGATTAAGTGTTAGTTGAAATTACTAAATAAGTATAGTAAGTACGCGTCGGTCAAGGTATTAAAAAGCGGAATAGTATTCGTTACTAAAGCACGTCACAGTTTAGTTGCTTATATTATCTTAATCTGTTTAGTTTACTTATGGCCGCGTTTTCTCTTTTGTTCAATGTAGCTATGAATAATAATATGAAATAGATGAATAATAAGAGCAATCTCTGAATCTAGTAGAAAATGTTGAAATGTTTTGTTCACACTTACTTTTCAAAAACTATATCAGATCACACTGTTTACTGTCTTATATAAAAAAATAGATTTATGTTTAATTGTACACTTACCTAGCAGATTTCACGAATCACTGAGAGTCACTGTGCGTTCCCACCTCGAGGCACGTATAGGTATCTTTATCGGAGCAATCAGCACTGATTTTTAATCACCAACAAATTAACAAAATAAGATGATAAAAAAATAATCGATGACTTGTCATAAAGTTATCTCTTCTAATTGTGTATAAGCACCTAATATCTTAAACCTAGGTAATTTGTAGCACTATCCTTGAAAAATTGGCGAAAATATTTTTCAGGAACTTATGGAAACTAGAGACTAAAGACGGCTTCAAAATATGATGGATCCGAAACTACCCCAAAATCTGAAGTAGGTACATCAGAAACAATTACACAATATATTATGACAAAAAAGAAGTCTGTATCCGAGATTTGACAAATGGTGCATAATATGCAACAAATTTTTTTACACCAAGAAATAGCATAAAACTAAAGCAACCATCATCAAGTTTTCCCAAGAACCGGGCAGGAAATATGTGAATGTAGATGAAGAATGGCTACGCATTTCCACACACGTAGACGTAGCGCGGTAGTTTAGGTGTAATGCCCCGGTGCTTGACGGTGATGTTCCCCTCTTAGGACCTCCTTTGTTGGGGGCAATCCCTTTAGCTCGGCAGGACTTGCATCTTCGTGGTAGAATTGCCAAGCAAGCTCGCTCCTTTTAGAACGCTTTTCTTATTCCAAAATAACTCAAGCATGTAGTTTCTTGAAGGAGAAAACAAATCATACGCGTAAGACATCTTAACCGTCTCAAATTACCCTAGCCTCCCCAACTCGCAATTAATTGTTTTTGAGTGGGGTACCAACACAGAAATAGGTATTTATAGATAGAGTAGGTAGGTACCAATAATATGTATTTAATGTTGATTGAGCGGTGTGATTTTAATCGCTTTACGCCGAGGTAGGTAATCATTGTGTTTGTAGATAATACTATCAAGGTAACGACTGTGATGTATTTGCTTGTTTATCGAGCGATTTACATATCGAGTAGAATGATTAAACATTCAAAATAAATAAATGACAGAGCCGTCCGCCAACAAAAAAGCAGTAGAAAAAGCTATGTAGTATTCTTGTTGTTATGGTTCAAGAGCTACAGGGCTCGGACGGTGTCTTTCTTCCAAAAATTCAAAAGGAAGAACAGACTTTAAGAGGATCTCTGAAATTTATTCGTTGTGTCTGTGAAAAAACACGGCAAAAGAAAAAATGTCTGTATCTGTATAGAAATATTATGTCGTAGAAGCTGAAAAGCAACTTCTTTCTTGTGCAATTTTATTAAAAACTTACTATCTACTTACTAAGGAACATCCCAGCCCTCTGACAGACAGGTGGACGAATATCAGAGGCAAAATAGGGTCCTGTTGCTATTTTCCGGGAACAATACCATAAAAAGTAAAGTAGTTAACATCATCAAGTTCTGTATTCATATGGGAGTCTTTCTTTTATGATGTCAAATTCAATGAAAATGACGAATCATTTTAATTTTACGACTGTAAAACTGGATTTGTCATTCAAACGCAAATAGTAATAATAAAATCACAACTATTTATTGACGTAAGTACTTAGATAATAACGTGATTATTTTCCAGGTGTCGTATTTTTCGCAGGTTTCGTTCAGAAGTTGTATGAGGGTTTCTTTATATGTCTCGGTTATGTAGGTGTTGAAGCGAGTCAGGTAGTTAGCCAGAAGGTCCTCCACCATGCTGCTAATGATACCATCTATGTTGTTGTCGAACTGAGTCCGTGACTGAAACAAATGGTTTTATGTGGAAATATAATTATGTTCTAAAAAAAGAAAGTAGCGCAATTTTGGGAAATGTTAAGACAATTGCAAAAAAATATGTAAGTAGCTCAGGTATGTGGCGACTACCAAAATTATACGAAGGTCGAAAACTATTTAACATTTTAGGAACCAGAAGGAATGATGTAGAAGTTTGCTGGATGAAAACCCATTCCTGGTTTCAACCCATTAAGGGCTTTTTGAACCCATCTTTAAGTTAATTTATCATTATGTATCTGTGACAACAAAGCATGAAATTTATTAATCAATTTAGTTAGTAAAAAACTATTAAAATACTGATTTCAATGTTCTACTTTCTTTTTAAATGTAGTTACCTACATTACATATACATTTTATAGCTTTACTTACAATAATCTGTTGTATGCTGAAATGAGAATTCTCAATCTTTTCCAGGAGAATAGATTCGCCGTCAGCTGACTGTTTCATATAAACTTTACTCCATAACATGATATTTTGCACCTTAAAGCTGTAAACAGTAATGTTTCGTTGTTTTGGGTTTTGGGCAAGCTTAGGCATTTCACGACATTTTTGGACGTGCTTGTGGTCTTGCCTGGAAGTGCCTCAAAATGGAGACGAAACTGCTCGAAACATCGAAGTCTTTTTTAGTTGTGCTTTCACCCCAAATGTATAGTTTGTCATTATATGCTTGCTTATTGAGACCGGTAGTACTGTGGTATTACTAGAAGGTCTATATTTAGAGTATACTCTGTAAGGTGAGAATGAAAAGTTAACAACTAGTGCAACTCTACAGTATCTAACAATCGTTGGTTGGCCTCGACATTTATTTTTAGTATTTGTAGTTAGGAAATACATCCCTGCCATAATTTCAATTGTCTAGTAGTCAGACAGATGGACAGACAAATTGAACCTCAGTCACGGGTTCCCTTTTTACCCTTTGGGAACGTAACTCTAAAAAAGTGAATAAGGCTGACATTTTAGTATTTGGATATACGTACACCTGTTTTGACAGGCATATATATCTTAAAAAGTTGAAAATAAATTCTTAAATATATGGTATCGAAGTTAAACAACATATTTTTTACGCCAATTATGTAAATTCTTGCATTGCATGCATTCAAAATACGCACGTAAGATTTGTAAATTATTACTTCATTTTTTTTTTAGGAAGTACATTTTTTTTTATTTACAATTTTACAGAGTTAAATATTTACAGTACAATCATTTGCTATATACAAAAAAATAAAATAAAAACATAAACAATAATTAAATCAATGCATCAAAAAATTCATCGGCATCGCTGCCGGCTGGGAGTGTGCCCAAAAGGCTGGCAGCATTGCCACGTTGAATGGCAATGCTAATCCTCGGAGCGAGGTAAAAGCCAGACTCTGGCTCACGAGAAGTGTCAACGAGACGCTTTGCTAGGTCTTTAAAAAGCGTTTTGGCACTCGGCCCCCACGGCCCAAAAGTTTCAACCCCGAACGGCTCAAAGAAGTAACTACCAACTAGATTACCATATTTGCGCCGTTTGAGGTTTTCAGCAGCCGCGGCAGCAGAGCCAGCGCAGCTCGAAGAGCCGGGAAGGTGAGATGGCGCAAGAGTGTCGACACAAGTGACGTCCCACATTAAAGGCCTACCCATCTTCCAAGGGAACAAAGACATACCGTCCGGTCTCTTGCCATCATCGCGTACCAAACTATTAGGTTCTAATACAGCAGGTACGCCAACGGCAACAAGAGCTCGATGGATAATGTCATTAATATTCGCGTGACGAGCCATGCGACCTGCACTACGGCTGCATGATAGACCTTGGTGTCCGTGGCTGTTGACTACTTCACCACAGTGACAGCGATGCGGAGAACAAGATGAAGCACCTAGTCTTATTACTTCATTATCAAATCTTGATCTCATTATTAAATTTTACAAATCATTGTTATGTTGATAAATGCTGAATAGGTACTTACTAAAGTTCACCCTGTCCTCTTAATGGTAGAGCTTCATATATGTTTCCTAGTAAATCGTAATGCTCTGAAAAAAAATAATGTTTTGATGATATGATATATTTTCGAATTTCAAATTACATTAGATGGCAGCCTTCACCGCTTCCTAAGTACTTTTGCTGCGAGAGAAGAAACAGCAATGCAGTGTCAATAAAGTGTGATCATATAGATCTAAACCATAGACCATCTAGTAGGAGTCATGATCGACAACAATGGGAATTTCATATAAACAGAATTGAGTTGAATTTGTGATTGAGATCTCCATCCAATGTAGCACAAGAAAAGGTAAAAAAGAAGGAGAGGTTTAAACATAGTTACCTGCGACAAATTCCAAATGCGGAATATTAATCTCCAGATCAATAGATATTTCACCCTTTGTCAAGTTGAATGATTTTAAATGGTAACTTCCCAGTCCTGAAATCTTTCCATTAGTAATGTTTATGTCAGCACTGAAATAAAAACAATACACGAATGACTTTGCACTAGTGTGAACTGACTCTTAGGGTACGTTTCCATTGACGCAGAGCTGCGTAGTGGATGTTGAGTTAACAATAAATCTGAACTCGGAAAACTAAACTGAGGTTTTATTTAAGCAATGTGATCGGACAATTCGCGACTCGCTCTGCTTCAGTATAACGCACCCGCACCCTTTATTATTAAAACTTTCACTCACTTGAAAATATCTCCTGCAACGTTCAACCGTTGAGTTTCGAACACATATGGATCTAAAACAGGAACTCCTTTCTCCACATCACCGGTTTCAATCAAATGTCTTATTTCTTCAGAAAGGTGATTAATAATTGCTACTGGAATGAACCGATTGCCAGGTTGACTTACATCTAGAAATATATATTGTTATGATTTTAGAAGAAAGAGCGAGATGGCACTATGCGCAGTGTACAGCGCCATCTCTTTTCCAAAATGACAACAATCCAGGGAACCACTTCCGTAATATACGATGGCCGATGAATGAATGAAAAATGGCTTAAAATGACACTTCGTTTTTTCTTAAGCATTTTTCCTACACAATACTTGGAAAATCAGTATGGGACTGTACACTCAAGGCCAATTCATTGAATTTTCAATTATCTCGTTGGCATAATGCTTATAAGGGAATAGGAATTATTTCAAATTTAATCCAACTACCGTTGCTATTTACATCGGCTATTGTAAATAGCAGAATTGGGGCCCTGCTTAGCTTATATTACAAGCACTTCACTGGCGTAATAAAATTGATTTTGGTACCTACCTATGGTGGAGGAACAGTAAGTATTTAAATATAACACAGATATCACCATGAACGAAGATAAAAGTTTCATCTTACACTATTATTGACTACGGAATAGTTACTAAAACGTAACAAAACTTTATAATTCTTATAAAATATCTGTCTATCGCTATTTTTCACTATAATGTGAAAGGGACACCGTAAGTCTTAACGGTGATTTAAATTTGATGACCGTTTTAGTATTTGGTTTTAAATAGAGTAATTAAATTAACATTTTATATTAGATCACTTTACTAGACAAAGTTAAGTTAATGACTGGAACAGTTAAACTCAAATTGATCCATGAAATCTAACTTCAAAGTTACGAAATCCGGATTTTATTATCTGATAATTTAACTATGATTTTTTTGTTAGCACTGATTTGGTGGATTATTGTTTTGTAACGAAATAATCAATTGTTGTGTAATTACAATTAGGGCAGTGAAATAAATATACTGTATCAGTTTAAATACTTCATAATTTTTTATTTTGTTTTTGGATCAGGATATTATTATTGCTATTTTAAAAATAATTAAAAAATAACAGGCACAACAAAATATCGACTATTCTTTTGAGTTTTATGTATCTTCCGTTGTTTCATTTGAGTATCTCAGTTTTTTAAAATATTTCAATTAAAATATTAAAAAGATATTTTAATATGTCTATTAGATTGCTATTTAATATTTTGTTTATAAACAAAAAATATACGAGCATTCACATACACTAAAGCAAAGTTTTACGATCAGCACTCACTATAGGTACATCTCTCTAAGCCTTTGTGAAATACATGAAACGTTTGTATAATAAATTGAATTAATTTTCCCATGTGGTTTAGACCTCACAATGCCACAATACATATGGTATTAAGTCCTTGACACAATTTAAAGATAAAAACCGTTTTAAATGCATATCTGAGCGAATCGGCGCACCCGTCTTGACTAGGGTTTTATAGTACCATTGTTGCTTAACCATAACAGTTGGTCGAGACAGATTGTGTTGGCTGAAAAGGTTGTTGATGTTTATGGAGTGTTTATTCTAGCAGTGAGTCATTGTGATATGTCGACAGCCATGACAGACTGCACAGTTTAGATCTTAGATCGTTGACCTCAGCTGTTTTCTTTTATAAGGACATCAAGATTGCACGTCAAACACTGCACTGTGTGGTCCACACTTGGGTTCTTGTTCCGTGGTGTCTTTGTGCATGTAATTCAAATTTTTGTGAAACCTCCTTTTTGGTTAGGCGGGAGAATTCTGATGTGTATCCACCTGTTCATCAGAGGAAAAGAGCATTGCCATTATTAACACTGACCAAACGCAGATCGAGTCCCGAACGGTTCTTTTCACGAATTATAAAAACGTAGACTACTAAACCGTAGTAGACAGACTGAAATTTACAATATCGGCATAAGTTATTTTCAATAAATATAAGATAATAGAATTATTGGACAATTTTACATGGTTAAAAGAAATCTGCAGTGTACCTGCAAAATGTCACGACATTGTACCTACTAATGAATGTGATGAAGCACAGATAGGACCCGAATGACACATTTAGCTCTACATATATCGTTCCTTAGTTATTTCTTAAGTGGTAAAAAACACATCACATCGCTCACGCGACCTAAAATCGACCAGCCTCTATCAAATTAACACGGGTTAACAAAATGACACATTACAGCCGTATATATTCTCAAATTAAAACGGATACTTTTACATTGACATGTGACATTTTCATTGACAAATTACATCGACAACATACTTTATTTGTACCTTTTTCAAGAGTTTAAGCCTCAGACCTTGAGCAAAACATTTGAGGCGTGGGAAAAGACATATTTTTAACATTCACCAATCAAATCTAAAGGAAACACATGTCTTTAATATAATAAATATGTGATATCGCATATGTATAGTCCATACAAACGTCAAACGGATTGCTTCATCGATAGTTACGACTGAGATTTATCGTCCTGTATTATTTGTGTTCCGATTGAGCGCACGCGCAGCCAGATGTCAAAAGCTCATCAAAATGAACAAACAGCCGTTGACATAACTAATAGTTAGAGCTAAGAGCACTACAACACTCGTAAATCAATTAGAAGCCGACGCTTAGACCGTAAAATGATTTTTTTATGCTCAATTTAGTGCTCGCGATCGGTTTGGGCTGTCTAGAAATAGGTCAACGAGCTGGCGCAGTGGGACGTTGGAAGGAAACGAAGATTTATCAACAGTCTCTTGAAATTACAGGCTAGGAGACAAATTTTCGTTCAGAGGCTAGATGTAAGTATAGGATCTCCTCAAGGCAATGCCAGTTAGATCCAATTAAAGATCCCAAAATGTCTGACACTTATGAAAGTCAATAAACCTATTTCAAATATAGCTGATTGTTCTTGATAAACTATTAACGGATATGGTAGCTGTCAATGAGATAGACTCTTAAGACGAAGATATCGTGGTAATTGTTATCGTGCATTAAGAAATGGACTTAATATAGATGTGTAAAAAGACTGAAAATGGAAGACGGCTGTGAGTCTTCTTACGCAATTAGAGACTTTTAAGTAGGTATTAAATGCTGTAAATGCATAATTAGTAAAATCACTTGATAAACAGTAGGCCAAGTTTCTAGGAGCTGCAGTCATGAATACGTTTTTGGCACCAATGTCAAACGTGCCAATGATGAAATGGCCCGAAATTGCGCGTTTCATCACACGGCGCCAACGGTCTGCAGTATTTTTAATGTTTCCGTTACTTGTACTAATCGCTGAAAATCGTTCTTTGACTTAAGACTGAGATTGAGATTAAAAGTACCTAATAGAACGAGGTAGATTCGAGGCCTCAGAGCATCGTTAATACTCAATCGTAAAGATAAGGAATAATTAACACATTTCCCCCAGGAGTACATGTAATCGCATTCCTTGAAAATGTGTAATAGACTAATTGATCACTTTAAAAAAACATAACTGAAGAAAGATTAGTCGGGAAACGACTAAAAGCATTTTCAACACGTTAAACGAAATTTAATTTAAGAATTCCATAACTTTCTTGCTGGCTAAAAATAAGTGCATCAGACAAACAGTGTATCTCATAGAAACACATAGTAAAAATGCCACAGTTTATGTGTATACGTTTTTAATCAGCCATAATACTATTTTTAGATTTTTAACTCGGAGTTTGGATATAAATATCGCACATTCACAGCCGCTGTAGTTAAAACAATAAATTCTTCGGGTCGGTATCTGTTATCCTAATGCCTGTTAAATTCTATTTCGCTCAAGGTCGCGTTACCTTGCCCTATAGGCATTTTCAAGGAAATATTGGCTATCGGTGGCAATTAACAAAAAGTCTTAATTGAGGGCCTCGTAGGGTGCCCCACTGCTACGCATGCATTATGCTGCATGCTACGAAATTACGTAGCTTTTTTCTTACTTATTGGATTTCCTAACAAAGATGCAACATTTAGGTATTTATTTTAGAAGATTTTTCAGAAGATAACCTGTTTAATACGGTCGAGTTGAAATTGTTAAGATCAGTATTAATCTTAGTGACTTGCTTCATATTGCATAAACTCACTTATGAATTTTAATTCATGATTATTGAAAAAGTTACGTATGTGTATAATATAAATAACATTTTGTAATATAATCTGACCATCTATCTCTCTAGCTATTTGTCGAACATTTTTACACGGGTCAATAACTAAGTAATTAAAATTCCTAGAATTGAACATTTTGAACTATTCTTGAATGTACATTTCAAATGCATGTAGCACAACATTTAATCAGTTGCAATATAATCGAATACAATAATAGTCTGGGGTCAAATAACCAAAGCTTAGGTATTCCAAACAGGCTGTATACTGTATCCTCTAGCAATTAATCTGGCCTATTGTAGGCACCTCTTGGACAATATTTCGTCAATGTATAGTCTCCTATTTATTCTACTCTCGGCGAGCACATTTCGTTCAGTAATCGTTGACCTGCCTTACATACACGGTACACCATAGAGTGAACGACGACGGCTAAGGACGCGCGGTACCTTGTTCCTTCGAAATTTAAACTTTAAAAAGAAAAATGTTTTAGTCATTGGATTTTGGACTTTTTGATTTTGTTTTTCTTTTTTGTTGTTGTTGTTCATGTGTAGCGAGATGTGGAGAAGAGTTTTATGTGTATCCGTGTTTTTGTACGCGATAGTAGCTCATGTCACCACTGCGCCTGCGTATTATCATAACTGTAAGTATTGTTTTTTGAAAGTAAACGGTCGTAAATTGTGCGAAATCATTCATTTTTGGAAATACATTGTTTGAATAATTTTAGAATTGACATTATGAGTTAGTATTACTGTACTCGGATTACCTTTTAAGAGTTTGACTACCAATATAATATTTACAGCAAGTATGCTATTTATTATATACATTCGGGAATCATAGTTATTTAAATCCAATAACACTGGAACTGATGGTCTAGGAGAAACAGTAGCACCATAGGCTAGGTAAAGATCTACAATTAAGGGCCGGCAATTAGCTATGGAAACTAAGTACCGATAATAATGACTAAAATGTATTATCTTATCAGCACATACCTAGGTCTGAAGGGCTAGGCAGAGGTGTACAAATATAATAAATATTCTTAGATATCTACATACCGGTAAGATAAAATTCCGCAAAATGTAAAAAAGAGTTCCTAACTTAATTCGTTCCTACTTTATTTAATTGTGATTGTTACAGTTTCTTTTCTTGCGTATCTACGTATTGGGAAATTCTGAAAGGAAAACGGTTTGTGTAACTTTATCAAATAATTACCTAAATTATTTTTTCACGACCTTTTCCTCAACTCGATTAATATATTGAAGTTAGTTGGATAAAGTTACCTATTCTAGTAATGTACAGAGAGCGACTGTAGCTAAGGACTTTCGTACACGTGGTAACTCTCTCAAACTAAACCCTATCTGCAATAACTAACTATATTATTTAAATAACTACATTATAATAGATATAAAGACTACTATATTAATAAAGTGACTCACCCAGAGTCAAAAACTGAACTGAAGGGCCAAGTTTATGCCTTGGTTTTTGACTTCAGTGACAAAAAAAATGTACATACATATTTCGCAAGTCTTAGTCTCAATATATCTTTGACACCTTCATGTGAAATAGTTTTTACCTTATGTGGGGTTCAAAAGTGACTCCAAATAGTTTGTGTTATACTTGACACGGTGCTGCTCGCCAAGTGTACTTGCAACATACTTGAACTTGGCTCGACAAGCTAACGCGTGTCTCGATCTATGGATAATATCCTGAAATTAGTCTGAACGGACTGCCGAATAGTATAATGTGTACGACAAGATAAGTATTTGTGTGTTTTCTTCTTTACGTAAATGACATTTGAATATTGAAACTCACAGCGACACGACTATTAAATTCCTGAGTTCTTGAGCCATTTAAAAGAGTTAATCCTATGCTAAATTCCCCACCGCGTATTACATCAACACCACATACTGTTGATAGACAATGATAAATGCGTGTTTAATTCGGACTTCTACGATCATCGCGTTCTTGACTCTCAACGGTTCAAGAGCGGAACGAATAGGTGTCTATTACTCTTATCCACATTGAATACAGGAACAATTTACAGTTCCCTGTTAATTGATTGACCTACTTATTTATCTAACATTTTGGGTATGCTAGAATTGTTTATTAAAAATAATGGTACTGGTAGTACAGTAGTAACAGTAGGTATTTAAATAACTGTGTGTGTAAAAGTCAGCAGTATTTTACTTGTCATCTGAAATTGCTGAGTGCAACTAGATAGGTAGTTTTTATGAGTTTTTTTTAAATATAATATAATTCTACGTAGGAAGTAGGAAGCATGTGCCATGATGATCTATCTAATAAATTATGGTACCTATGTAAAAACATTAGTATATAATAGGCCGTATTGAATAAGCTGGACTAAACACTCATGAGAATAAATAAAGTTATATTATGAAATGTAGAATGAACATTTCACGATCTTACGAGGGAATAGAAGCCGTGTAATTATCCATGCACAGCACACCTTTGGTTACGTACAGACGTTGAACTAAGTTAGGTACCTAGGCCTCCTATTTTCATTGTAAACAAAATATGAAAGAAATTTCTAGTGTAAAACTATAGAAACAAGCATTTCCTAGTATTTAGACTGAAGATTCTCGCTGATAGTTTTACATAACAAGATAAAAGAAGTCATTATAGAGACAAACTGAGTATTTCAATGATCACGTACCTACTTAGTATTTTCCCTTACTTGATATTTTTATCGTCATGCGCAATTGGACCTTGCATAGTTAAACTTTTAAAATGTTTGAAAGTCCCTGACGCAAAAAAGAATGTCATAAGTTTCACCGCTACGCCTGTGGCATCGTAGCTATAAAACGGGTAAACCGATTTCGATAGTTCGGTTTTTTATTTAATTTTAAAGACAATTTTATATGACAGTTTTTATTAAAATCATCTGGCCATGTCAAGATCAAGAGCTCAGAAACTTTATTAAAAAAATCACAATGATGTGTGACGGTTGATTGGAATACCTAATACGTACTTCAAACCTCGACCTCATTTGTTTCAAAATTTGACAAAACATATTTCACTTTTTTTCACAGCTCGCGGGCCGTTATACACGGTAAACAATATACCCGATTCTCATCGGAAGCCGTTCATAGAAGCCCGGAACTCGACGTACCACGGTAGCGGGCCGCGCGAGGAGGCGCGTGCTATGTGTTCCGTCAGGACGCAGGAGGTCAACGCTACTGCTAATGCCACCATCACTAGGAGACTGCACGGAGTTGTTACTTCTCGTGAGTTGGAATTGAATAAGTACCCTACATTATTTAGAACACTGTCTAATTATGGCTTCAGTCAAGATATTATGTCTCAGGTTCTTCTTATATTTCAAGAGCCGGCATCACATATTGTCACCATATCCACTGCCTGGCACCTGTCACGCTGGATTTTTTTAAAGAATCTCTTTTCGAATTTAGATAAGTCTTGCAGGAATAGAAGCCTAGCTCGAGAACTTAAAAAGACGTGACACGTTTTAGTTTTCAGATTATCTGATATAATATTTTATATCATTTTGAAATGCCAGATGAAGGAAGTAGCTCTGCGCCCATACTAACAATTTTTTTAACGTTTTTACAGGAGAGCTTCACAGCTCGATACAACGCCTGGAAGTGATAATCTTCGGTCAAATGCAGCAACTCTGGCAGAGCTTGGATGCGCTGCGGACTCAGCTGGCAGGCGATAGTCGAAGTGCTTACCCGGCGAGGAACACCGTCTCATTCAGATACCAACCTCATGGGATATACAATCAAAATCATTAACTTTATATTGGCTAACTATAAAAAATCCATTTTACAAACTTAAGCCGTTATCAAGGATAGGTACAAGAAACGGTCCTTTAATCTAGAATTATGAAATTTGCCATGAGGCTATATTGTTGTACAAATGTACAATGTTACAAATGTACATTGTACAATGTTGCACAAATGTAGGAAATAAACAAATTGTTAAATAGCGAAAAAATATTGCGATCTTATTTCTGTACTATCGTGCAAAAATTTATCTTTCGTACAAAAGCCGACCATAAGGACAACAGAGCCGACTCCTACTTGTTCTTTTTTAAACTAATTGGTTGTCTATGGCCATGAATGATTCGTGTATTTGAATGTAGAGCAAATGACGATTGATATTTAAATGTATAACCTTACATATTGTTAGGATTAAGGCGAGATAGATGTAGACAGCTGATTGTGTAACCTCGGCAATATAACAGTGGTGCTGATAAAATGTTGGAAAATTATATTTCGTTTTTTAAAGCAATTTTTAAACAGTTTTTTTTTACAATATGGACTGAACTGTTATTGGGAAAGAATAGAATATTCTTTATTGCACACCAAATAAGTACAGGATTGTTTGTTTTGTTCATATTTCTAGATCTGCGATACACAAGCTAATCCATAATCCATCCATCCATTCTCTATGTCTGAAGAGTAAAGGTTTCAGGTACCTAATGTAATTAGTAAGCTGCTAATTGATTTAAGACAATTATGATGATCCATGTTGTTGTTGAGTTTCCCATTTACAACTTTTCTGTAAAGGGTCAATAAAGTGTGAACTGAAACTGCAGTTTACAAACTAATTTGAATCTTATAGTGATGAGCAAAAGCACGCAGCCCTGAGAGCTCAGTCTGCTCTTACGGCCGCTACGCGCCGCTGTTTTATCAGGGTGGGAGGAACTGTGAATTTAAATCGATGTCGATAAACAAAACAATAAAACAAGTCATATTTATAAAGTTCAATTTATTAACAATTAGTAACTGAATAATTCAGCAGCTTACGGTGTCAAATACATTTGTGTGGTTAAAGCATTTGACGCCGTAATAACAATAAACAAATACCTCGTTAGTTACAAGTTAAGTTAATCATGTAAACCTAAATGTCATTATTAATAAATATTAACAAAGTATTATGCATTTATCTCTTAAATTACATTTAGAATTTTGCATTAGAATGTATGTACTTATAGACAATACAGAGATTCTATTAGACTATTATATTATAATTTAAATACTTTATTCCGATCATGGCGGCTTCCCATAGATGACAACTGAAGAATATAGTTTTGCCTACTACTAGCTACACTTACATATGGACGGAATGTTATAAAGAATCACTATTACAATACAGTAATTCATGGAAGAATTTATGAACAACGCTTTACGATACAAAAATTTGTTCGTTCAGTTAACGATACATACGTAATGTATTAGAGAAATACAAAATGTTGACAACACATGGTCAGTTAGAAAAAAAAAGCAAACCGATAACGCGTCTTTTGGGCACACAGAACATTAAAAAAATGTCTTGTGTGTTGACTGTTGGCATTTAAAAGGTTATTATTATTACTTCATAGTATCAATATTTGTGTAAATATTGTTTGAGTGATTGTGTTGTCAAGCGGCGGACGCTTGCATGTAGCGGCGCAGTTCCTCCTGGGTGTCGAATATCATGACGGGGAATGGCGAGCCGGGAACGTGGCGGTTGGCCCATCGCACTTCCACGCGGTAGTCGCCGGGCTCGGTGGGTGAAAACTGGAATAAAATGAGAATGTTTACAATTTGTTGAATCATCAAAAATCTTTCTTAATTCAATGAGTCATGGTCACCTTGACATCATTGGAAGGGAACTTGTGATAATAGAGAGACTCCTCTACCTTAACATTACATTTTGTCATACAATGCTCATGTAGCGATAACAGAATTAAAATGAATTCTCATCAAAATTGACTCAGCGGTTTTGAGTGAAAGCATAACAAAGTAAACTTACAGCGACATTTAGTTTCTTGTTTATAATAACGGTAAGGAAGTAAACTGTTGTAATTAGAAATCGTTATTTAAAATATTCTCCAACATCGCATTATTGTAGACGCAAAATTCAAATAATAGTGATACAACTGATTGTAACAAGAACGTTGATAACACTTTTTAAATTAGATTTAAAAACAAAAATACGCAACAAAGGTGACAAAGGAGGTTGAGTAAATATAATCCGTATTATGATCTTTATCAGAAGCGTACAATCATGCGATATCTTATTATCACTACTATGAAATGGAATTCTTCAGACAATTACTGATTAATGCGTCATTAAGATCGAATATCGTATACACGTAGTATACGATATTTGATAACAGATTCGTGATTTTACGATTTGTTTTTGTATTAAAATACTTTTGATCTTGAGATATACTTAAAGAAAAATATTGAAAAGTTTTGCAACGGACAGTAGTCGAATATGAAGTTCAATTTTCTACCGATAATTTATTTAGAAAAGAATGTGAAACAAATAGTAAAATTTCTCCATTTAATTAATATTTGACATAAGGTTACAGGCACAAATTGGGGGAGACCTATATCGATCGGTGGACCTTAGGCTAAATTGTACTATATTATGGTTTATTAACTATCCCTATTGCTTCTTTAGGACTTATTTTTGAATTTTATTCAATCAGAGCAAGTTAGTAAATAATAGCATCGTCCTGTGAATAAAAAGTTTGTTTAAACAAATATTTCATCCGTCCTTGGGAAACATTTCCAGATAAATATCGTATATTTCTTTTGTCGCATGACCAGCCCGAACTTTCATACGTTGCACCATCTTGGATGCGTTTAATCATTGCATGTTTTCATTGACATTTTGAAATCCACCTGATGGACTAACTACACTTTTTTCATCAAATACCTCATTAAGTAACCTTAGTTTGAACGTACCTTGCACAGTATAGTGCGGTCCTTCTGGCTCTCGCGCTGCATCTCTACGCGGAAGGCTCCCTTGGGCCCGCGCACGCGCACCGTGAGCTGGCCGGCGCCCGCGCCGCGCGTGTCGCACAGGAAGCGGGACTGGAACGTGGCGAGCACGCCCGGCTCCACGCCCGGACCGTACACGCGAACCTGGGTAAATGATGATGGGAGATGTAGAAGGGGATTGTGTATTTTTGGATACGATCTTAAGGGAAGTAGGTTAACTGGATATAAGTAATTTTGCTGAACATAGAAACTAGATTTTAAAGTGAGGGTTCTGATTATGAGAGCCAGATGTCCACCATGCGGAAGTTATTCTCTAATTAATATCATTATTTAGCTTCACTCTTTAGGTTTTCAGAACAATACTGTTACACACTGTAGTATGACAGCTGGCGTGTTACTAACGAGTTATAATTCGTAGTTACCTTCGAGGGGTCTGGGGCCCCGGCCACCTTGAGCACGAAGGGCGAGCCGGGCACGTGTTCCCCGGCGAACTGTATGCTGAGCATGTGCCGGCCCGCCTCCGCCGGCTTCACGTTCAGCGTGAACGTGCCGTCGCCGTGCTCGTATAGCTCGCAGTACGCCACCTGTATGTAGGACAGTAATTAATGATATTGCTTGATAATGGGACAGATTTATTTATGTTTTTGTATAGAGTAGAAATGAGTGAAATAATAATACTTCTTGGGGTGCATCTTGTATCACAAAATAAAGGAATGTAATTTCCATAACGAAGGGAGAATTAATGCTATTAATGAGAGATCCTTATCTCGGCACCTTTAGAAAATTATGCAAACAAAAACGTTTTTTATTTATCTTCTGGAACTTAATTGCGGAGAATTAGCCACAAAACTCTTGGTTCATTTTTATATTACTTGGTGTAAAGCGTTAACCCACACCGCAGGCACGCTACGTGAAAGTGTATCGGACTCTCGGTGACAATTAACGTCTTATTGCTGTCGCCGCAGGATCGCGTGCTTATGCTATGCGTGGCTCTGCAGCTGTTTGCCCTGCCTTTCTTTACGACAATGTGTTTGAGCTAGTGAAGTGTGTGTCCACCTTGTTGGGTCCGGTGCAGTGCGCGGTGAGCTCGCCGGGGCCGGCGCGGCGCGTGTCGAGCCAGGCGCGCAGCTCGCGGCCCAGCACGCCGCCCGCCAGCCCCGCGCCCGAGCACACCACGCGGGACGCGTCGCCGCCGCCCGCGCCCGCGCCGCCCGCCGACACGCTCACCGACAGGGGACAACCTGGCACAACAGAACTTGTTACAATATACTTCTAAAAAATGAGTTTTTTGGTAATATAATGAAGCTCCCAAACTAGACGACCAAGATCAGCACCCGCAAATTATTTTACCTCACAAATTAATGTTGCTACATTTAAATAACCAACAACCAACTAGCTTCTGCCAGCCGCTTCTTCCGTGTAAATATCAGTTACAGAGAAAAGTGCCTTGAAACACATATACACAACATTTACCATAAATGTTATCACTGAACTCTTGTTTTATGAAAACCGGGCCAGTCAATTAAGAGTCGAGAGATAAAAAACACTATACTAAGCAAACACTATTTTTTTTTATATTAGTGAGGTATTATGATGAATCAACTGCTACCTTTAACAAGTCGTCCAGCCCACAGCACTCTGAGCTGGTGGTCGCCGGCGCGGCGCGGCGTGTAGGTGGCGCGCCACAGGCCGGGGCCCGCCGCCGCCAGCGCCACGGGGATGCTGTCCCCCTCGGGGGACATCAGCGACGCCTCGGGGGCGCCGGGCCCTGCTGCACTGCCATCTGGAGGCAGAAACGATCCTTATAAATAATGATGTGTGTACTCACTCACAATGACCTATACGAACTCACTCACAATGTATCTACAGGGTTATTTTAGAACTACAAACCAATTTTTATCAGATCTATATTTAACAAGTCTCTTATATCATTTAAGCTATTCTATTCCTTGTGCATTATGCTTGAATGTTTGTGCAACCCCCGCGACACAAGGATTAAATTCTTGAGGGCGCGAGACGTTTTCGTATTTTAAATAAACCTCGTAGATGTTTTTCAGAGGATTGTGAAATAGAAAGAATTATTAGACTATAATATATAAAATATATCTGCGACGTTCTGGAGATTAGTCACCTGCAGCAGATTAAGATTTAGACGAGTTTTAGAATAATTGTTTTGGATCCAAAGTTTTTGAAATTTAATTCTATTCAAAGCATTGTGTCTTAAATCCTTTTTCAAACTCCACTATATATCAAGACAGAATATGTATCTAATCATTCATATTCTGTCTTGATTCTTAAATAAATTTAAGTTGCAGTTTTGTTGAATGAAAATAAAAACTATTTTCATTTAACATAGTTTTGCAGTAGCGAAAAGCGATATTATACCTATATCATTTTTGTTAAAGTTCTGCTCGAAAAGTAATGCTACTATATTATTATGCAATTATTCCTGTTGTGCGTGATGATTTTGGCAAAAAATTCACTTGTGCTTAAATATGATTATGAGTAAACAAATATAATTATATTAGTATCCGATATCCGAAAAGTCATCCGATATTATACTATTAAGGCCCGATTGTTCAATCGTCAGATAAATTTATCTGAGGAATAAATATGGCCGTTTGACATATTTTCTGTACAAAAGCTGTCAAAACGTAAACATATTCGTCGAATAACAGTTATCTGGCGATTGAAAAATCGGCCCTAAGTGTAGTGTAATATATTAAACAGCAGTGACGTCGTAAGGAAAAAAAAATGATACAAATATCTATAATTTTCTTGAGGAAATTCTTTCAATTTAGGATGTGAATCTGAATTGAATATATCTTCCGATTTTTTTAATGTTTCAGATTGTTTTATAATTTATTGGTAAATACTTCGAACAAAAAGGAAGTGTTAGACGAATTTTTTGACCCCGACGTGATTTGAACACGCAACCTTCTGATCTGGAGTCAGACGCGCTACCGTTGCGCCACGGAGTCATGTAATAGTGACGCTGAATTTACAGTTCCCAATGAAAAATAGTATTTGTGACGATAAAAGTAACTATATTGGTATTTTAGGCATTTATTAAATACTAGCAGTTTCCCGCGACTTCGTCCGAGGTTCACGTTTTTTAGAGTGCACCTAACTTCTGCCCTTATTTCTAAGACGTTCATTACTTGCTGTGTTCCTATTAATCATCATTTTGAACCATACCTCCGATGCAGGAATATGTGGCGTAGTCAATCCTAGGAGTAAACGTGAATGCACTCCATTCCTTATTAATTCAAGGAAAGCCGCCATGTCTTGAGTCACATCCGATAGGTGAGATGATTTCAACATCGTTCAAAGAATGTTGAAGGCGATCAGGTTTCCAACGTTCGTTGCGCTCTTCTTCTGTCTCTTCATGCCATACTCCAGTAATTGTTTCTTTCTCACTTTCAAACTGATTATGAATATTTTGTTGTATGCTTGTTTGGTACAATGTATGATAGTCCGTTCATCACTCGTTTCAAAATACCTGTTAGTAGATGTGCGAATTCGCTGAGAACTCAAGCATAATTCTCTATCAGGGAACGACTCCATTCGCGAGACGATGCGTGCCGTTCACGATCATTGGACAGTCGCGCATAATGCACTTGTCTCTCGAGATCTAAAAGCAGATGCGTAGATACGCTGAGAACTTAAAATTTCTACGGAGCAACTTGCGGCCTGTGCATGTTCTCGAACAGCAGCAAGTCTCTCCTGACGCTCCTCAGTATGATCCTATTTCCTGTTGCTTTATGAAATCTTTTGATTCTCAAACTTTTGGCTGATTTGGCACTTAGGAATGCCTCTTTCTAGGCATGGTTATAGTTTTATTCTGAAGTAGTAATAATTTAAATTTAAGTGACTACTCCCACGCGTTAAAGGGTATTCTACAGCGCCACGAAGATAAATAGAAAAGGAAGTTATCGATAAAAGAAAATAGTTCATAAATGGGAGTTTTTGCTGAAAAAGCAGATCAGTCCTAAACTGTTACCGCCTTCACCACGTAAAGCCCAGCTTGTGCTATCTTTGTAATTATACCGTGCAATTAGTGAGCTGACCTTTGATTTCCACATCAGTTCTTAAATTCTAAAAACGTCGTCAGAGAATGATTATTGCCTTATAAGCTTATAGCTTTTGCTTTGATGTCATTGCTTTATATGTTAAAGTGTAGCTGGACTCTTGGAGTTCTACAACAGCTGTTCCAGATCTTTTAATTTATTCGCGTAGCAGAAAATGCTCATCACGCGAAATATTTTTTGCTATCGCACCCTTTTTGTATCTCTTTCAGCTCAGCTGATCAAGTGCGATTCTGAATCAGGTGTTCAAGTTTCCAAGCTTGATTATAGCCTATATGTTACCCAGACTTAAGACCTATAAAACACTCAAATCCGTAAAGTAGTTCTGAAGATTTTCGTGTACAAACAAAGAGACATATACTTTTTTGGATTCTTGCTCTATTACTGTTCCTAAACAACCCCTAATAATTATTTAATCAATATTTCATTATAAAGACACAGTCTATTTACTGTTTTATTATATTTATATTACCTACTCTTACTCTACTCCCATCTGTTACTCTCTTTTACTTTAATTTACTCTTTTCCTTATCTTTCGGTACCGAATCAGGGGATGATTGAATCAGTCTTGTATACAAAGTCATTTCTTTTTATAAGGATTAATACTAAAGTAAAATGAAAGACCTTTGAAAATAACATTATTTCATCTATAAGCTTATACTCGTGATAACTTCTAAACGGATTGGCTGATTTAGATGAAATTAAAAGTATTTTACTTCTAAATGAATACTCTCGATTACGAAAATCCTTATTTTGATAAGGGTTTACAGTAAAAAAAAAAGGTATTTAAGAGATTTACAAACCCGTAGTACATCATTTTGTTCTATTGTCAATGGTTTTAGCAGCGTACGCAGAAATAGGTTCCCGATTTTACACCTATGGTTACAATATTGCAATTTTCTTACGGAATTCTAACATTTTCGAAAATAAATTATATACTATGTTCAGCGGGTATAATGTAGCTTCTCGATACTGAAAGAATTTTTCAAATCGGTCCAGTAGTTTCGAAGCCTATTCATGTCAAACAAACTAACAATCAAATCTTTCCTCTTTATAATATTAGTATAGATAAATTCAAAAGGAAAACCACTTTGCTTTTTGGTTTTATAAATTTGAATTCAAAAGTTTTATATGGTATTTTTATAAGATTTCATATATCGCGATGAATATGAGATTAGACATTAGTCTAAACGATTGTCCACGCTATGTTGTTGAACTATGTTCCGTGAGGGTCGTACCTCAAGCACTTGGTAGGTGATCACAGATAAAAACATAAGCTTATAATTTTAGGATTCTGTCGATAAGCTTTTAAATTGGGATTTTTTTCGTCTTATACATAACATATTTAGATATATGTTGTAATGTCAAGTCAGTTTAAACTGGTCGTTATTTAAAGATAACGATGTGGCTTAAAATATCGTTAATAGAAAATAAATACAAATACATAAATAGCGCTCACGCTAACATTTAAGTATTGTAATAGGTATTTTGTTTTCTAAATTCAAGGTGTTTTATTTGACTCATATAAAGGGAGTGCAATAAATAGATAATTAGTTGCCATTACGAAGATGTCGTCTTGGCTCGATTTCTACACACAATTAAGAAAAATCGCGTCAAATTTACCAAAAAATAAAACAAACAAAGAAATCTATTTAAATTTACCTATAATAACAAATCGATTTATCCCTTTGACAGCTCCAAACAACACACACATACACACATAGACTCAGATACGTGCCTAACGTGTACTTATTTTTATATTTTGCGTCGTGGATATAAGTGTCCGTTATGCAATTTGCCGCGATCGTTTGACGGTTGATTGATTTCAGCCGGAGATTCTTAGCACCCCTGACACCAGGGCCATGTTCACGTCCGTCCACATTTACACAGCTACCGGATTCGATCGGCACTTGGGGCCTGCCTCGAAATCGTCTACTCATTAGGGGGGAATTTGGACCGTAACCCACCGCGCTGGTCCTGAGGGTGTTGGTGGGTGGCCATTGTCTCGTTCGTTACTTAGCAGAATGTACCAGGTGCAGGTGAGGTTGGCTTGAGCCGCGAGAAATGTTAGTGGGGACCCCTTACATTCCTACTAATATTATAAATGCAAAAGTAACTCTGTCTGTCTGTCACGCTTTCATGTCTAAACCACTGAACTGATTTTAATGAAACTTGGTACAGAGATAGAGTTGACCTTGAGAAAGAACATAGGATAGTTTTTATCCCGGACTTTTGCACAGTTCTCTTGGAAACGCGATATAACCGACCTCGACGCGGGCGAAAAGCTAGTCCGATATAATAAGTTGTCATACCGATGGTGAAGACGGCGGGCGTGTGCGGCGCGGCGTGCGCGAGGCCGCGGCCGGCCAGCGTGACGCGGTCCGCGCTGGCGGGCGCGGCCAGCAGCGCGCGGCGCGGCGCGCCCGCCACCAGCGCGCCGTTGTACGTCAGCTCGAGCTCCGCCTCGCCGCCGGCTGACCCAGACCCGCCTGCCAGCGTCACTACGGCGCGACCTGATACTGTCTCCACGCCTGGAAATATATTTTGGGGTATGTTAGTGCGTTGTTTTATGTTTGTTGTTTATTTAAATGTTTTTTATTACATAATACCAAGGTATTTTATACCTTGTAGTAGAAAATGTATTTTTAAAACTATGCTGTGTATTTTCTAGAATGGCATAATGCAGCTTGTATTGTGAATAGATTTAATTAATCGTATTTTTTCTGTACTAATATTTTTTATTCAACATACTACTTGGCAAACTTGCCACGAAATAATTTGACAAAAATAATCTAAATATAGTATAAACTTACGTTGATGCCTGCCAGCTAGCAAACACTCTAGCGTGCCGGGTCCAGCGTTGCTGGTGTCCAGTACCAGTTTGGAAGGTGCTCGCACTCGACCAGAGTTGTCTGTGCCCCAACCACCGACAGGTACTATGGCTGATGTGTCTATCACCTGTAATATAATGTTTTCTAATGTTCATTTGGATTTACAGACAAACACAAACTTTAGGGACATTCCTGTTTTAACCCGTTCCACTGAAGGAAATAGAAACTTTTATAGTTATTATGTGAGTAATGTGATTTAGAAATTCAATACTGTCGTTTACATTTAGTACACTTGTTTCATATTACGGCAAAAAATTAAATTATAACTCCTTAAATATTTCTTTGGTACTAATATTTGCCTTGTGGATGTATCATAATTAATTATTCTGACTTGAGAAAGCGTTTTTGCTTTATCTACAGTATGATCTATATAGCTTGTCCTTGATCTCAAAATGAGTCTATTCGTAACTAAACTGCGATTTTATATAACTGACCTTGACAGAGAACGGGCTGCCGGGCAGAGGTCCAGCTGAGGTGAATATCCTGACCTCGTATAAGCCCACCACGAGCGGTATGTACGCGCAGAGCCACTCTCGCGGCGCGCCGGCCACCACTCTACACTCTAGTAGGCCAGTGTCTGAGCTCTCTTTATCATCCTTCTCATCCGTTGTTAGCCGTTCAACCTGAAATAATTTAGATGATTTTTATAATTGGTTGATTTTAAGGTAAGCATGATTACAATGGCACAACTGGCCAGTGGAACGCGGTCGTTTTGTATGAATACAGTGTCCGCTTCGACCAAAAGCGGGGGTCTTTGAAAGACACTTTAACAAAGTCGGAATCGAGTTCTGCTTCAATCGAATTAAGACCAAGTTGGTACTCAGAAATCAGACTCTAGAGCTAATTTAGTGGCGTGTGAGCAACGTGTGCTTGCGACGCTAAAAGATCTTGATACCCATTGAATCTTGTCTTTAATAATATAATTTCACAACCACAAAGAGAACCAAACCAATAACAAAATCAACCCAACTTCAGGAAAAAGCTTGCCACTACCAATGTCCTTTTCGAGGAAGTTGGTAGCTACACAGATTCTCTCAACCTACGCCACAACAGTGATTATATCAGTTGGTGTAGTACCTGCACGGTGGGCGGCGCGTCGTCGCCAGCGTGTATGGTGAAGGCGGCCTCCTTGCCGACGTGCGCGTGCGCCAGCCCCGTGCCCGCGCAGCGCGCGCCGCCGCCCGCGCGCGCGCTCAGCACGCCCAGCGACACCGGGCTGCCCGACACGTTGGCTCCTTACAACAAGGAAACGAACAAAATGCTTTAGGATTTTCAAGTTACTCGCCCATGATCAGTCAAGGTTGAGCGGTTATGATCGGTCGGTAGTTTCCTTTTCAAGTTCCAACACGTTCACGAAATAAAACATTGACGAAATCGCGGTGAAATTGAGTACGGCCCCTTGCCATACCGAAGCACGCCGATTATGTCCATTGTCTGTGTTAGTATGGGCGACAACGATTTAATTTTGATATTTAAAGCATAAATATTTACCTAAGAATGTCTTTAAATTTGAATAATTACCCAAGTTTTTCATTTGCTTACGCAACACGATATTTTGAGAAAAACAACTCTTATACTATTGTACTTCACTAAATAATTTCGTTTCAATACCATGTATTGTTTATACATAAGAAAAACATACTTAAAGATTTATTTACATGAATGCTTTGTACCTATGTAGTTTCAAGGCTTACCTCCATAAGTAATGTATATTCTGTAATGCGCTGGCACTGAGGGTCTCAGCCGCACCCTGTAAGTTTGTCCGTCCTCTCTAATATCAACTGGCAGACGGATACGACGTTCACCCATAGCTTCGCATATCACCTCCAGTTCCGCCACACCAGCGTCTTTTGTGTCAACTGAAAATATAGTTATTTATTTATTACTTGTACTTGTATAGAAAATGAATCAACAAAGTTTTTCGGTCACTGGTGACCGATAAATACGACGTAGCATATGCCTTTGTGATTTTATGTAAGATAGTATTAAGATATAATTACCAGTGAAGTTAATAGGTGTCTGTGCAACGATATTCCCTGTAGGTAATCCAGATATAATGACTCTGTTGGGGTCAAACGACTCGCATGTGAACGGGCTCCCAGATACAGGTTTTGACAGGTGTAGTACCTCTGTAACATAAAAAATGAATGATAACATAACATCCAATAAAATTAACTTATTTGAAATAAAATTCAGAACATCCTTTTTTCGGTTAAGGGACTTAAAACTTCTGAATGAAACAAATCCTTTTCTGGAAACCGCATCCAAATCGTTTCAGCCAAACGCGACACAATCGCGGACAAACATACAAACAATCGAACTGAGAAACTCCTTTTTTTGAAGCCGCTTATAAACTAAAATCGAATGTGAAATTGGCTAGTAGATATTTCATACTTACTTCTAATTTTAGTCTTTACATAAAATTACATAATATACATATCACATTAACGAGAATGATTCGCTACTGTATCTACACGTCGTATTGATTTGTTAATCGATTAAGGATAATATGTATATATTACATAAAGTAGAATTACAGACCTATTGTGCTTTGTCCGACTTCAGTGATGGTATATTCCGCTTGCAACAGTCCCGACTTGGTTTGATAGCAGCGCACAGGTAAAGCTCTGGACCCTGGCCCGGAGACCACGACGTCGAACTCTCTGGCTGGACGGCCGAGCGTGTCGATACTGAATGAGCCTACTTTGTTGATCTGCGCCTGATATAGTCCTAGACCTGATGCTGCTACCTAGAGAAAGAAATGTGAAATATTAGTTATTACATAAGGTATTGTATTTTGTATACAAGATCAAATTTAGAATTAAAAAGCCCCAGGACTGTAAATACTTTTAAAGGGCTCAGCTCATTTTTATCAAACGTTTTAAAGGAATCTTAGCACAAACAAAGAGAAATACACCACGAGGTGTCTTATATGCACGTGCGCGTAGGACCGCGGGAATACAAATTCTTCCGTAGAAAAGTTTACACATTCAGCGAGATTTGAACTCAAGACCTCTTCAGCACGACACTTTGAGTAACCAGGTAAGCAATTTGGCTACTCGTTTATTAATTGGGCCACTCATATTTGGCCCCTATTTTGGTTTTCTTTTTAAAACGCTAATGACTTTAGCCCACGTCGAGTGCCCGGCGCGGCGTAGGAATATGTCGGACTTCCACCAACTAAAAACACCCCAGGACCCATCACAGTATCGTGTATTCTGTTCGTGGCGGTCCCCTTACCTCCTGGCCATGATGCGCGGGCTGCACATCGACCAGCAGCGGCTCGTTGCTGACGGGCGCGCCGCTCCACAGCAGCGTGAGGCGGTGCGGCGCGGCGCGCGCGGGGTGCCACACCAGCTCCTGGCGCGCGCCGCCGCGCCGCCGCACCGAGTGCGGGACGAACGCGCCGCCGCATGTCACGCGGCCGGATAGGCGACCGTTGCCCGCGCCGTTCGTGCTCACTGTAACAATGTAAAATATAATTTATTTTAGTGATGCAAGTCTAGTTATTTTCATAAGACAGGTTATAAAGTTAATTTTATAAGAAAATCGAAAACAGACTTTAAAACTATGATCTTAAGCTCCACAAATGTTTGACCAACATGTTTAATACCATTATCTCTTTTACGCTACTTTTGTGTTTGCGCTTCGTCATGTTATGGCTCGAGGCTCGTTTTGTAGTATACAAGGAACTCATGTCTCGCCTGCGGGCCCTATGAACTTGTTCTCTAAAAACCAATCCGAAGCCCAACGGAGGCGCTGCGAGGGTCGAGACGAGTATGTAGTTGTTCCGATCGTGACTGTCTCGACGTTCGCTGGTTAGTCTAAATGCTGCATTAGACAATTATGCACTTAACAAGGATAGTATTAAAGTTTGTTTTCCAGTTTAGTAAAAAAAGTTTGTTACTATTCGACAGTGTTAATTTTCCTGTCAAATCTTATGAAATACAAAATAGACTTTCGAAGGCCCTACAATAAAAAACTTCCACAAATTCATTAACACTATTCAACATCACTCACCAGTAAGTATAGCTGGTCTATGTGCCACAGCGTCACCGATGGACAACACTTTAACAGCCGACGCGTCCAACGCCTCAACATCAGCGACTGGCCCTCTGGCGCTCTTCACCACGTATCTACCGACGCGGCCCGCCGGGAATGTAAGGAGACCGGTATCCTCCAAATGTGCTTCGGCCACTCGAGTCCCAGTTGGGGATATTACTTCTATATCTGATAAGTTTTCGTCAATTTCGACTGTTGCTATGCCACCTGAGAAGAAAATGATTTATTAGTTGAATAAATGCGAGCGATGTGGTAACGTGCTTGAGAAATTGCTGCGGATCAAATCTTGAAAAATGGTGGTGAATATGAAAGCACCACAAGGATGGATTCCTTTTAAATGAGGTTTTATTAAAGTACGGTTGTGGTTGTAACACAACAAAACCCATTCTAGTCTTTAACGACACATAAAACATTTATTATCATTCTCAAAGTTATTAACTAACCAATTTGCACATATGTGTGTGGTTCGCTGACTCGGCATACAAACGGACTTCCTGGCACAGCTTGCTCATTGAACGTGACCGACACGCGGTGAGGCTCGCGTGACACTGGCACGAATGTCACGTCATACAATCCGCGGGCTACGGCAACGACCTGTGAATGAAAAATACTTATATTAAGTAATCGTGCGTTTGAATAATCTTCACAATTTTGGCTAAATATTATTCACAAGGTTTGCATTAGTGAGAAGCATAGGCTACACACTTATACTTTCTTGGTGAATATTTAAACTTTTACATCGCCATCGTGTCTCAAACTAAGCAAAGCTTGTATTACGAGTATACATGTACTCATAATATAGATAAATGACACCTAGACACAGAGCAGATGATTGTGCTCGTCACACACACTTTTGGGCTGGAATTGAACCCACGGGCTCCGGTACAGCAGACAGGCTAGCCATATGATTAAATTGAATTTGAGGAAATGTAAAAGAATGATTTTACAAATTTCGTGCACCGTCACAATAAACAGTTTGGACACCTTGAAAAGAGACTAGTATGTAAACAATACAATACATTTCATTGTTTCTAAGACCAATGTATACAAAGAGATGTCTTAAAAACATTTAATAATAATAACAAACCTATAGTATGATACATGCACACTACAGTATTGGCACACCTTAGGGTATTGTGCAATTGTTTTGTGAGACAATAGTAAACAATATTTCTTTAGAAATGAAATCTTTTAAAACACTTGTTGTGAAATGTTTTTTGTATAGGCCTAGGTCTAGGATAAAGTTTTCACTTATTTAAACACATGTAATTTTCAAATGTGTACATGCAGTAAATTTTGTAAGGTACTGTCAGCAACGTAAGTTGATGAAAGAAAAAACAGATTTAAGAAATACAGAATTTCAATAGGTATTCAAGACCATTAGATTCTCAGTCCCAATGTCATGTTAATGCATTTGTTTTTCTGGACCTCTCATAAAACTTACCTGTACAATGACTTCTTTGTATACATATTTCAGTACCAGAAAGTCCAACTAAAATCTAATTTAACGTACTAATACCTAATCTTATTTAGCAGTATCTTACCTCAGCTTTAACAGTAGTCGTCGGTGTAGACACGACCAGTTCCAGCGTACCTTCGCCGGCGCCGGCTGCGTCCACGCTGAACGTGACCGGCTTGCCGACTTCGACGCCTCGCTCTTCGTCCGCACCTTCATCGAGACTTAGCCCTTCTAGTGTACCTTCTAGCTCTGTAACAAGTTTTACATAGTGTAATGAAGGTAATATGATTTCAATGTTTGTCAACGATTTGTCGAGTTGAGACACAATGATAAGATTTTTATAGAATTATTTATTATTGGAATTATTTATTATTAAATGATGCAACACGGGACACGAGTCGAACTGTCCGACTCGCGACCCCACCGCGTCAGTTCATGATTAAGGACTCCGGTTGGGTTCGAAACTAGTCGGGCAATCCCGATAAGTTCGGTTGCATCATTTAATAATTAAAAGACTGGAATTAAAACTTTTAATCATTATAATAAGATTGCCCAAATAGTTTTTTGCACAGAATATATTTTTATGTCCTGATAATCCATAGCATTCCATATATTGTTTCTTATAAAGGGCAATTAGGTTGCCTTAATAAGAGAATTAGAATATTATTATTACCTAAAGTACCCTGGTGTAAGTGACTTACCTCCAGGTCCAAGCCCAGTAACCCTGACTCGTCGCACATCATACACGTTACACGTGAACGGCGAGCCGGGCACATGGCGGCCCGCGCACGTGACCTGCACCGTGTGGCGCCCCACCGCGTCCGGCGTGTACGTCGCCGTGTAGCGGCCCTCGCCCACGGGAGACAACCGCGTACGGACCGTACTGCCGCCCGGACCCGCCACGTACACCGTCGGCTCGCCTGCTACAAAACACAACACTTATATACCACACAATACTTAATTTAAAATTTAGCTTGAAAAATTATATAGCATCTAGAATATAAAGCTATTTTGTCTTCGAGGACTATAACATACTTTCTGCTAAAAGCGTGTCTAAGAAGCTAGCTGCTTTCAGTCTAAATGCTACCTTGAACAAAGTAACGTACAGCGACATTTTACACAACCCCAAAATAATGAGCGCAAGTGGTACCGTGCGCGCATCGGCATTTGAAACACTACACTAGTACTAAACAGAAATTATTTTGCAAATAACAAACATTCGCGTAGACAATGATGCAAAGAAACAATTGGTGACGACAAGGTATTGAAACTATGTCTATAGACTGAATCAAAACAATCCATAGTAACGAATAGGACGAATATTTTTAATTTCAATTAAGTAATCTAACGTGATGTGATAATAAACTGTTATTAAGTCTTGGAATGTAAAGCATTCACTGCGGTTGAATAGAAACAAAACACAACTGATTTCGAATTTATTCTGTATTGTTTTATCGAAACAGATTATCGTTAAAGTGTAGTCTTGTATTTCATATCTACCGACAACCTCAATATAAAGTGTATCCGCATTTCTGTTTCTAATGACATTTCAATCTGGACTAAACAGCGTTCCGTGTACACATGATTAAGTGACAAAATATGATAAGATAATTACACATGACTATAATGGAATTTAAGTAATGGACCACTTTATTACTTCTATCACTATCTACTTAATATTCGCAATATATCTTGTGAATGTTAGGATAGTCGAGTGGTATTTCAATTATCATAAACAAATATGGTGTGAAGCCGAAGTATGGGACCGGTATCTGCGTGATCAACTAATATTATCAATGTAACATGTTGAAAGTTTCTGATGAAGGCCTAATTGAATTGAAAACGAATTTCGAATTTTATATATAATGAGTGTTGTTGTGTGCATCATTTGTACATTTGTGATACCTCCGTAATAAATTCCTTTTTTATGTTTTTTTTCAAAATCTGTACAACTAAATTCTACTCACTTTGGAACCCTGTGAGTGTGATCTCCGCGGGTTCCGCGCGTGGTGTGGAGACGAGACCGGGTCCGGTAGCGCGCGCGTCGGCGGCGGCGGCCGGCGCAGACACGGCGCATGTGAAGGGCGAGCCCGGTACGGCCTGGCCGTTGAACCGGACCGACAGCGTGTGCGGGGCCGCTTCTACTGGCTTGAAGTTTACCTGAGAATATGCGAAGCGTCAATATTTGATTGAGTAAATAGATTCAGTGTAGTAAGATATAGGCAGTGGACGTAAAATTTGTGTGAGAGTGAGTGGTAAAATCAACTTGAGAAATTATTTTCTGTGAATGTTATAAATAACAGAATTATAGCTTTTCGGTCATGGCGTATGATTACAATGAGGGGAATTTCCTTTAGGTAATTAATGAAAACAGTTAATACTCACTTTAAACCTAGCATTGCCTTCGCTTTGTACATAATTTGGCACATTTCTTCCATTAACAGCTACTATAATTTCCAAATTTCCGGCACCTATAACATAAAACACAATTTAGAGTTGCTAACACTCTTAAAAGAGAAGGCAGAGTATATTATAACACATAATAATAGGTAAATATATTAACCTGCGTGCGAAGCGTTGATGGTAAAAGACACAGGTCGTCCGACGACGCCGGGCGAGATATCTGTGACGTTGACCCTCGCCGCGCTGTACGCCTTCACGAGGAACGGACTGCCTTCCACGTGGCCACCCATAGCACCCGCACGCACCTTAGCAATAGTATGATATTTTTTTTAGAGGCAATTCATATGAAGGAGGAGGCTTCATCTGTTGGTTTATAAGCAAGGTCTCCTGTTGGGTCTAAAACTAGGCAGGCAACCCCGATAAAAGTAAAAAGTTGTATCATTTAAGTGCCTTTTTTGGCAACAGACTTTAATAAATTTAATTAGCAATAAAATAATTGTTTAAGTATTTTAACATTGGTCAAAATATAAAGTTTTTTAACATACCTCTATACTGTGATCTCCAACGTCGACGGGTACAAATGAGATTGTATATCTTTTACTAGCCTCATTCTCACCGATTGTTTCTTCAGCGGATACCTAGAAAAATAAATTTATTTTATTATTAAACTACTAGAAATCTCAGCCAATTTCTTGGGATTTATAGAATGGATGTGAATGAATGCAGGACCAAACAAATATTTACCGGATAGTTATGATGGGCGGTTTTGATATCCTCCGGTTAACATCCGATATCATTTGTTATTTACTTTGTAGTAACTTATTTACATGCGCCATCTCGACAGCGAGCGAGCAATCACAATGATGAAGATGAGAAATGGCATAATAATACATATTTAATTAAAAAAAGTTTGTATCAATCATGTTGACGAGAATTTTCAATGGGAGGCTTTCAAGTGAGTTTTGAGTATATACAGACCTGTACAGAAACTGGTCGTCTAGCAGGTCCCAGCACTTCCACATGTGGTGAGGTAGGCGAGTCCACGCTGAACGTGTACGTCTCTCCCACGGACACCTTGTCGGGACTCTCACCAGAGCCCGCGCCGATAACGCGCGCTGGCGCCGACACGTGGCATACGAATGGACTGCCTGGTGGAATAATAATAATAATAATAATAGACATTAAGAGTCGGCTTGGCAAGAGCTATTTTTAGAATGTAGGTACAGGATTTAAATTAAAACTTCGTATTATTACAATAAACTTTTTTAAATTATGGCAATCTCAACAAAGGGAAATGGACTTTTTTTGTTAAAAAGATAAGGATCTAAATTCAATGTTAAAGATTTTGGTACCATAACATGTTCTATAACTAATGATGCCATTCCCAAGCTTTCTTCAAACACAAAATAACTAAAGCCACATTTGGCATGTTCGTCCAAGTGTAGGACTTTAAAACTTATCAACAACTTACCAGGCACATGGTCCCCATTGAACCTGAGTTCGACAGTATGCGGGCGCGGGTCTCGCGGCGTGAAACTGATGGCGTATGTGTGCGCGCCCTGCGCGGCGGCCGCTGTGGGCACGCGCCCGCCGTTTACTGTGACTTCCAAGTTGCCTGGTCCCGCTGCCATCGTCTCCACTGGAGGTAACACCGTGATTTATGAATTGTTTGTCGAGACAATATTTTCCAAATACTTCAAATCAAGGGTTAGAAAAAAAAATGCAGAAAAGTTGTAACAGAGACTTTTTGTCTACTTTTTTCGCATCGTTAGACAGCAAGGTTCATATGAAAATTAAAATTAAAACGTTTATGCACTTACCCAAAAATGTAACAGGTTTTCCGACGGTGCCATGTGTTACATCTTTAACTCTTATGGCGGAAACATCGTACACCTAATTAAAAATGATAAATAGTTTAAACTCTTATAAAGACAATAAACATATCCATCGATAAAATATTAATTTACACAATATAGAATGGTCATATTACTATTTAGAAAACCTCTAAAAATATAAATAATCGAGTAACAGTTCGACAAAATTTCTGCCATCTAGGGGAAACATCAACTCAAAAATGGTTTTTAATAAAGACAGCTACTAATCATTAACAGCTTGCTTACCTTGAGATGGAATGGGCTAGCAGGAATAGGCACGGAATCAACGAGCACGTTGAGGCGGTGTTCGCCCACAGCCCGGGGCACGAACTCAGCGCGGAAGACACCCGCGCCCGCCGCGGACACGGCCGCCGGCACCGACGCGCCGTTGGGCCCTGCAGCCGACCAGCCGCTCAGCTCACCGCCCCGCCCTAACAGTACCACACTACCTACCCCCTATGTGTTAGCTGTTAGGGCGAAGCGGATGAGCTTATCGAATGAATGTTACACTTCATGTTATTTGAGTATTCTCTGGAAACTGAAATCTTATTAACCGACCTTACTATACTATCAGTTAGATTAGACCTAAATTCTATATGATTTAGTGTTAATTGTGTTAGTATCTACCTAAGCGAATCTAGGTGATATAGTTAGTGCAGCGAAGCGTATATGATATTTCTGCTAATGTTAACTTCGTATAATTGTGTATTCATCTTTTTCAACTCCTTTGTCCCTAAAGTCCCCTCTCTCTATTCCTACATTTTTTTAGATAATGATCCAAAAACATTTTTTATGTCTTTCATTTATACCACCCTGGAAAAAACAACCAAAGAGTTATGATACATTTCGTAGATTAAGATGCAGTAGCTGCTGTAGGGTGTTGATATTGAGCCATACATAAATAACAGTTATTGATTTTTGACCTAAGCTGAATTAGATGCCTATGCTTGCACAATTAAGGCAGCAGTGATGAAGTAACAGTAATAATTATAATTTAATTGAGAATGGTTAAGTCACTTATTGTTGTCCTTATTAATACTTTACAGCGGGAATGCTTGACAACGAATTTATTTCATGAAGGCTTTTTTATGTGTTTTTGCAATCCATATTATTAACAACACATTTCAATACATCCTATGTGTATGGAGCTACCCTACATTATTTAATGTTATATTAGCCTGCTCTACCAGCCATACTCTCCTTCTAACAAGATAGTTAAACCTAATTAATGGTATGCATAAACAAAGAAATGTCTCATTATGGCACGGCCAGCATTAAGCCTATGTATACAAATGCCATCAAACTCAACCATATTCCAGAACGACACATAGCTTTAATGTCTGTATAATTTTCAAGAGAAATGTCGAGATAAATTAATTTATCGTCAATTATCTATGTGTCGTTCTCGCCTACGGTTGGTTGGGTATATCTTACCCTCAACGTTAACTTCAATCTGGTCGAGCGTGGCGGAGGGGTGGTGCAGCGTGAGGGCCGCGGGGCGGTGTAGCGGCGCCGGGCCCGGGACGGCCACGCGCGCGCCGCCTCCCCCGCCTTCCGACACTTGGATGACGAGCGGGCAGCCGGGCACGCGCATCTACAAGAATGATTTCAGGTACAAACATCTACAATTTTCTGGATCACAGTAGAATATTTGTATCTATTTTATTTAACGAGCTGTAATTTACTTGATACCGTCTCTCAAGGTTTTTGTGAAGAATTTCTAACATAAAGTTTAAACTTAGGATCAGGCCTTTTTTTAATTTAATAAAATTATGTTTAATAAACAAGAACAATGTAGTTGTGAAAGCGCATGTTTCAAGTCAGTATATTAAAATATGGTGCAGATTTTTTTTTGCAATGTATACTCACTTTATTAAATGACACATTGACGACATGATCACAGGCTTCTGTTGGTGTGAATGATACCATGAATCTAGCATTACCCTGAAACAATAAACAATAACATAAAAACTCATAATTATAAAATCATTATCATAAAATCAACGCCTACAAAATTATAATATAAGTAGTATAATTTACTTTAGTGTGAAATTACACCACTTTGTGTACGCACAATGGGCCGACTTAGAGCCTACGTGCGGAAAAAGGAGCCCATCACCATCACCACTTTGTGTGACATAAACTGTCTGTCATACTAATAAATAATATTCTTAACTGTAGGCTAACCTGTGGGTGTACTTGTGTAGGTATATTAAGTCCACGGGCGGCAACTGTGATCTCAAGGTTCCCTTCACCTGCTTGTGCGGCATCCACTGCCAGCTGCACTGGCGCGCCAACACGGGCAGCATTACCACCACTAACACTCACTAGTTTACTGTCATAAGCTTTACAGACAAATGGTGTACCCTGCAACATGATAAAAAGTAGTTGATAGCATTGTAAACAAAACAGGGAAGGCTTTTAGTGTTATGTTTTATCCAATTACTTTCCTTACAGTGTTGTTCTAAGTTACAAGTGCATAAATGCAGGATATAATTGAATTAAAGGGTTCTAATCTACGGTAAAGGCCATGAATCATACCGGAACTATTTGGCTGTTGTATTGCGCTGTTAGTGTGTGCGGGCCGACATTTTTCGGCGTAAAGCTGGCTACCAGACCAGTGACCGCGTCTCCAGTCAACCTGACAGGGACTTCGCCTCTGGGGCCTCGCACCGTCACTGTTAGCTCGCCACCAGCCGAGCCTTCGACTCGAACTGAACATGATGCGACTTCACCCACCGGAATTAGTTCTAGAAAGCGAAAATATAACATGGATTGTATGTTTTGTAAGAAAATTGTCTATTTAAAAAACTGTAACTAGCAGATTATTATTACAGAAAGGAAAATTTTGAATATTTTTGTTTCCCGCCAATCAATTCAATTCAGAAACACAAAACAACATCACAAGTATCACAACAGCGCGACGCACTTAACTTTGATTGACAGAGAACTGACGGTTCTCAAGTGACATAATACAATGACAGTTACGTATTGATACTGCACCGTTTTTCATTTATAAAATAATTTGTGGTTTAGTACCTATTTAAAAATTATACAAGTTGAGTATTTTATTAAATTAAATATATAAAAAAATACAAACACAATCTAAAAAAAGGCTTAAAAAGTTTTGATTTGACACTGGTTAGATTGAGTATATAAAAACGATTAATGAAAGTTTTATTTTTATTTTGTTTTAAAGGCTTGTTCTGAAAAATAAATAAATGAATGGCCTAACCATCAATATTATTCAAACATCAAAACTTAATCACATTCGTATTTTGCGTTTTTTTCCATTATTGTGGAGTTCCATTATTACCAATATAAAAAGTCGAATATATTTTAATATCAATAATTGGTCCTCACCAACTTGCGACGTATCGATAGTAACCCTTTGCGCGGGGGCTACGTGGAAGATGAAAGGTGATGATGGCACAGGTTCTCCATTGAACTTGATGTCTACTCGGTGAGGAGTAGCTGCTTCTGGTCGCCAGAATACAAGGCAACGTCCACCGCCAACCACCTGCAAGCAATCCATAATATACCAATGCTCATTTTTAATTAAGTATGGAGCAGCGACGTTGCCACTATTGCGAATAATAGGGATTTGTGAGATTGAAGACTTATGGCGGGAAGAGAGACAAGCATGTAAATCAATATATTTATAGTATATGTATGTACCCAAAGGCAAAATAATTTGTATCTCGTACGTATATACACAACATACGTGACATTACGTTATATTTTATTCATCTATAGTAGCAGCCGTTTTATTAGGCATAAACTAACTAACTCAAGACAGATCCTGTATTAGCTACCGGATTCGCTAATTAATTTAAAAATAAATATCACTTTTTATCTGAATTAAGTACCTATTTGAACACCTGCAAACGGAATTTTAGATGAGTATCTACGGGTATCAAAATTCATCTAGTATCTATTATTCTAGCAGGTATTCGATTTATATAGGTTATTGAATAAATAAACAGACCAGACCGGACCAGTTACATAAAACCAAACAACGGCATTCCAATGGAAATAGGTGTGTGAAAAAAATCACACTCGCTATCATAAATACAATGTTCGACTTAATGTAGCTGGAATTCATTCAAAGAGTTTTTATATTCTTTCTAATATTTTAACTGTCATAAGTAGCACGCCGAAAATAAAAAAGCATCTTTACATCCAATTTAAAGTTGGAAGGGCGTTTTTAAAGGGTTCATTTAAAGTTGCAGATTATCAGGCTAATAACGTAAGCGTACCTGCACGTGATTAGGAACTTCGCCTTCGTTTATTGAGATTTCCAGCTGGCCTTCTCCAGCAGCACTCGCATCCACTAAAAACAAAAAATAAACATTTTTAATCTCTATTCTCTCTTAAACTGGCTGTAATTACATAGGTACCTAATTTAAATTAATCCGTTTACTCTGTAATCATAAAAATGAGACAGGAAGTTAAGAGGTAGAAATTAATCTTGATATTTGCTACGATAACGTTCTAGATTAAGTCTTATACAAATTTCCGGTAAAGCAGCTTTTTGGCAATTAAGAAAATTTATTACGTTCAATGAAAGTTTAATCCAGATAGCTTGTAAATGAAAGAGATGGGTAACAATAAAGCAGGACGTGACAACCCATTCCTTTTGTAAAAAAATAAAATTTGGTCCGATTACCGGATCACTGTTGTTATTCGTTTGTATTACGCTAATATTTTCTAAGTCTTTCACTAGGTAAGAAATCTAAGTTAGAATTTGAATAGGTTCACACCTCTGAATTGGCATTGTTGACCGACGACGGCGTTTCCGACGTCTGTCACTTTGATGAGATTGGCGTCATACACTTTAGCCACAAGTGGACCAGCTGCCAACTTGTCGTCTGCGATCGAGACCTGCAAATACAATAACATACGTTACATAGGAATTATATTATAAACGGATTTGGTCGCTGTTAGGGCAATTTTAAATTCCCCTGCCAAAAAAGGGTTATTTAAAATTGGACAGCGTTAGTTAATGACAGTATACTTAGGTATTAGCAAGTATGTTTTTTAAAGTAAATGTAGGTACGCAAGTAAATAAATGCTTATATATAGAGTTCAAAATCCAAGCTCATTCCGTGCACGAAATGCATGAAATACCTTTATCAATTATGCGTGGATGTATGTTTTATAGTATTTACATTTTTTTTTTAATATTTGGATTGTTAATAACTGAGTAAGTAATTATACCGGCAAATAATTATTAGTTATGTAGAGTCTTAAGTTACAGAAAAGAAATTTATAACAAGTAAAATATTATCTAAACTTTTACGACAAGAATAAAGTTGTCGTGCAGCTAATAATGTAAAATACAATAATATAAGCTTGTGAAATGTTAGTGTTATGTGAGCCGTTATTGTCATTTCCTTATGCCAAAATACTGGCACTTTAGACATGATAGAAGGGACGAATTGGGAAAAATACGCAATGCGCCCACTTTCAGTGACTGGTACTGGTTACATAGCTTTAGGAGCATTGTAATAAATATGACTGTGTGTGACAGTAAATGTCAAAGACATTAAAATTATCGCATCAGTCATGTATTAGGTGTCTGTATAAGAGTGACTTGGCATCGATGGAATACTTATAAATTCCGATTTCCGAATATGTTTGACATGTCTTCATATTTCGAAATTAGAAATACTTAATCTGACATTGTTCGATCAAAGTTTCCGAATGAATTTATAAACAATGTCTTTACACGTTCGGGAAACCTGTTTTAATTATAGAATTTCTGATAAGGGACAAACACGCCAAGGCTACGCTTTTTAAATTACATAAGTATGATTTTAACATAATGGGTATGCAAAATCACTGAGCGTAATATTATGTACATATATTAAGAATCTTTTGGGGAAATAAATATTTAAATTCCTATTTTTAGTAAGTATTTTATAATTATAAGGTGAATAAGTTTAATGTATAATGGTAGGCAGGTTTTCTTCGTGTTACGTCATAGGAAACTTACTGATAAGCTGATTTTATGCCTTTTATTTGACAAGATTCATGTGGCAATGCCTTTCACAACTAGCATAAGTCACGTAGGTACCTAATTGAAATTGTAACATGACGTGAGAAAAAGATTACAGCTCTAGTCATCTCAGCAACAATCACGTTTTGCTTACAAAAATACGGTTTTACCTGACTAATAATCAATGATAATACTTAAGCAAGTTGGTAGTTATTACGACTTCAAGACATAAACTTTCTGTAATAAACAATTAACCAATTTGCCGGCTAATGAGTATGAAATCGACCGTAATTTTAAATGCAATATGAATCCAATAGTAAATTTAATACGCATGTTACGTAAGGTAGGCAAAACGAGGAAACGACTAAAATATACAACTTTAAGCTTTTTTATGTTAAGGTCAGAGTTTTTTCTTAGTTTGACATTTTGCACTGAAGCTTTGATAGGTCTGCCGGTGATTACCGAATTTCTTTACATAGTTTCGATGTGATTAAATTATTTAAATAATTCAACAAACATTTGCAAAGAATTGTTGCAAGCCGACCGTTGATTTTATGCTATCAGAAGTTATCAAAAACAAAACAATAGCAACATTAATCGTACGCAATGTGTGATTGTTTCGAGTACAATAATCATGTCATAATACCTTGCGTACGCCGGAACACTTCTTTAAATGATATGATCAAAATAATAAAGAGAGTACAGTCCTTTGAGTACCATACGGGCTATACTAGGTAACTGTAAGTAGCTGTCACGTCTCTAAATACTGGCCGAAACACATTCGAAAAGGCTACTCGATGTTCAAATAGAGAACTTTGGTTCTCTCCGAATCCGAATTACTCCGAAACCAGCCGAGCATTACCGAAACATGCATGCGAAAACCACATTACTGCATTCTGATTAAACACGAATAAGGTTAAGTACATATACGACGTATGTTTTATGCATAACATGCTGGTCTCAAGTCCGAGCTACGCTACTTTACTAAACACTACAGAAGTCTACATATTAAAGTATACACGTTTTGTACTTGAAATTATAATATGAGCATTTTACACTAAGGTTTTAATGTAATTCAAGCAAGATGTCATTTGTCCAACCTGCTGTATGACATTTTGATTCAGATCTCGCAAAAAACTGTCTAGCATGGTTGAGATTAGATACCTATAAGTGAAGACATTCCCTTAAATACTGCATAGTAGCACAGACACTGTTCAAAGTAACAAATGCTTGCTTGCAACGACCACAGCTACCTATAAAACGCCTTAATTTAAATGTTACTTACATCAATGAGGTGAGTTCCGACTTCTTCGGGCGTGAACTCTATGCGGTAGACCCCAGGCCTTTCAGCCACGTCGAGCACTCGCGCAGTCACTGGCCGGCGAGACGGAGCCGTGACAGTCACACCAACCTGAAAAACAAATAGGGACTCTAACTACAAATCCCGGCAAACTACAAATCGAGAATGATTCCAATCTGTTTTAAAGACGAACAAACATCCCTACAGCCAAACTTTCACGGTTATAATATTAGTAGGAAAAACTATTAATAAGTTATTTTAATCCTGGTGACGGTTACGCAATTTGTAGAGGCATTAAATTGAAGTATCTGTATCATATCTTTCTTGCGTAACCGCGTAGGTTTATATTGACACCCACGTAAACTCACAAAAATATCAGCTAAGGACTAAAACATGTTTGGATTGTCCTTTATCTCTGAAAACCAAACGTTCAAAGCTTACAGATGTCAAAAGATTATCATAAAGAAATGTTTTTATATGGGAGTATAAGTTGAATAAGTCCTAAAATAAATAACCCTTTGTAGAGGTCCATATCAAACAACTTCTTTTGTAAGTAAGGTCTTTGGTTTTTTTTTACTAATCGAAGATTCTGTATTTGAAATTACATTTTATTCGAATTGTGCTGGCGGCCATTTGTAAAAAAAACGGACTTAGTAAAATGTTGACGAACATTTAAGTCTATTGAAATTGTAAAACATTATGGGTGGTGCCTGAGCCTGGTAGACAATATTATGTAGTATGGTGCTCGAATCAAGGGGCCCTAGGATACAAATTAATTCGAGTGCCTCGCATATCGCGCTCCACGTATCGAGTTTAAACGTTAACCAATCATCGAAAGAGTCGCATCTGCTCCGTAGTACCTTTTTTTATTAAAATGAATTTCATTTTTAATGAATGCAGTTTTAGGCAATATTTTAACTGGACCTACAACGAGTGTCCAAATATAAATTGCTTATATTTTAACAAAATGGATAGTGTGTTGTAACGGCCAGCTTGTAAATATAAGTTCGATATTGCTGTTGATTTCTGCAATAGTTACATCATCGATAAATAAATTATAATGACCTATTCAAGTATTCAATCTATTATTGTCCGATGACTGTGATTGCAATCATTACTAAACACCAAAAAGCAAGAGTACAACTAGAACTTTGGTATTTAATATTCAAAGATTTTTTTCTCCATAAATTTTTGTATTCCATATCAGCAAGATTTCCGAAACTTTTAACAGGTAGTACTCAGATCGTGACTGAATCATGAGATTATGAACTTACCTCATTCTTGCTAAAACTAGCGGTTCCTGGCGAGGTTGATATCTCGAAGACGGCCGGCACTCTCGCAGGGATCAGCCGCGTGGGCTCCCCCCCGCCGCCCCCCGCAGGCCCTGCCATCACCTCGACCTTCCACGGGGATCCTGAGAAACAAGAGATTACATTAAAATGTCGCTGTCATATATAAATACCATATTTTATGTCAACATCACCCTATGGTCGACTGGTATACATAGTATGCCTATGGCATTAAGTCCGCCTCTGTACACGTTGTGCATAAAGGATAAATAAATAAATGAAGATTTATTTTATTTTATAGAACAACATGAAAGACGAAGTTCTCGTGAGCGAAGAGAATCTTTAGGTCTGCGGGAACTAAAAAAACTTGGTAGAGATCTGAAACTACTAAACGGATTTTCTTAGTATGTTACAATATAATAGAGAACAGAAAAGATTTTTCCTTATTTCAGTACCTTCTTCGAATTAAAGAAAAAAAAACAAGATTGTTATGTGGAAACGCGAAAGTTTTCTTAAAGTAACTTAACCGAGTATAGTTACTTATTCATTATTTCGGCCACAATCTCCCTAAACAATAGAAATATTAATGAAGGTACGCTATAACTAATCTGAGAGTCACATTCTTGGCACAGCGCTACAAAATATACACAGAGGATTTCCTTGATCATAAAAATTAACAGCCGCGTTCGCCTACATTTTGTTAAAGTTTCGATTGTACAGCCTTATATTGGAGCTACTGAAAATGAGCCAACTGACTTACATAAGAACGAGGAGTCAACTGCATTAATAAACAAGTTTCACACCTCTATTGAAACGATTTATAAATATAGAAGTCATGTGATGGTTAGGACCTATTGAGTGTAGTTGCGGACGTTATGCATTCATTAAAATCAATAACTTCTATGAGCAATTCATTACGCAAACCGTGCAAATACGTGCAACAAAATGGTATAATCAGTTCATAAAAAACTATGATATTATATTTGTAGGTATGCCTATATAACCTTTATGTTTTGCAACAACACTAACCACAGACCGTCCTCAAATATAGTATGTGAATTGTGAAACATATTCGTACTTACAAATATAATATAATGGCACACAACATGACAAATGACGTAGATGATGGCACTTACGTAGGTAATAGTGGTCATTACCGCTAAGTTCCTCATATAACCAAGTTTTTCGGGCTCTGAATATTTTATCCCAACTTATAGAACAGACAGTTGGTGTTATTGTTACTCTGTGAATATTTGATATAAGTTGATGTTAGTTGGCAGGCAGGTTGCCCGCGTGATGTTATTGTTTTGATCTCAACGCGGCCTTTGTTTAGACTATGCTGCCAATGCTTACTTAACAAACGGTATTATATCTTGCATATTATGTATCAATGTTATTGATTAATTTTAATACGTCCATCTATTTTCATGCGGACAAAATTATTTTCAAAAGAGACATGGGCAAGCGTCGGTGTAAAAACAAGTTGATAAATTCGACTGAATTTAAGCGGTGTTTGTAACACTTAATTTATTATTCTTTTGAAGATATAAAATAACAAAAGTCAAAAAGTAACTTAGTGAACAGACCTTTTTATCAAATGAGTCAATATTTGAACAGCATAAAGCATGATTAAATTAGAGGAATCGTTTTGTGTCGTAATTCGTTATAGGAATTTATTCATCGGAAAGACAATATCTACATGACGTATTATTTGAACTATGTATTTTGTTGTATGTTTATAAAATCCTTGCAAAAAGTCACACAGTTCGCTACTGTTTTACTTACTAACATAATATTTCCATCGCAATTCGCAGGTGTCGGGTGGTTGTTTATAATTCTTTACAGCCATGGAAACTGCGTGTTTATGCAGATGGAGGCACACGTGTGCGGTTAATACTCTTCAAGTACGGGTACTAATTAAACTGACTGCTTCGCTTCCAAGAATGCGACGAGCGACGGAATGTGCGAGATAGCTGTTTATATGTTTTGCAATACCTTAATGCATACTCAAATTGATACCATCTAGGTATTTAGCCAAACATTTTAACATTTTTATGAATAACTAGCTATTGCACGTGACTTCGTCCGCGTGGTTAGAAGAAATTGCGACTGTAAATTGAGATTTAAACTATCCTATCTCCCATGTTGGATCGAACTGCACATGGTTAAGTGGTTTAGGAGTCCATTGAGGACAAACATTGTGACACGAGGTTTATATATATTAAGATGGATTGCTAAATAGATAATGAAACGAAACATACATAAAGTAAAACATGAATGTTTAAAACAGCGGAACAAATTCTTACGAGGTCGTTTAGAAAATAGACAGTTAAAAACTTTTCAATCATGTGTGGACACAAATTCCATAGTTAACACGGCAAACACACGTTAAGCGGTAAAAAGAAACATTCTGGGAGAAAACCACATTGTTGTGAAAGACGCCTAGTGGTACCATGGAGGTAATATTTTATTGCATTCGTAAACCTACTTACAGAAACAATTGTAATTTAACGAAATAGGTTAGTAGGTAATTTTTAATAGTCAACGTAGTTAGCGACTCGACTCGACGAACAATATTTTGTCCAAACTTCTATAAATAAGTTTTTATAGAAAACCTATAAAAAGAGCGATCGTTCAGGTTCCAGGGTTTAAATTTTTGTGAGTTGCCTTAAAGTTATTCGTCATAATTGTCGTCGAGCATAAAGAATAACATAATTTTCTTTTATTTAATATATTATAAATTTACTGTGAATATTTGCAAATTACACAGCCACTTATCACAGTTATCATAATGACGATCTGACAACCTTTTCTCGACTAGATCACTTACGATAAATTTAAGAATGAGTGGGAAGATGCTATAATACAGGAAAACATAGAGTTATACATGGTACGTTCCTCTTGCTTTGTTAGTTCATCAGGGATCAGCTATTACGATCTTACGTGCTGGAATTATTTTGCGTCTGCTCTCACACAAGGCAGAAAGAAAAGGAAAAGCGAATTTGCCAAATTACTTAAACAGTTCCTACTTAACACGTTTTGAACTTGGAAAATTATTATGCTTCTTGGTTGGGTTTCCTTAATTTTAATAATATAGTATAGTCCACACTACTAAAAACATTGTTACCATTACGAAAATACGCTCTGATCCCACATACAAACCGTGTAAAAGGTTTTATGGTGCACAGATTTAAAGATACCGAGTAAGAAAACGTGATTGTAATACTCAAAAAATAAAAAAATAAGTGTCTGAAAAGGGGAGAAGTCTTTAGCCAGCAGTAGGTGATTCCAAGTTGTCCATGATGCTTTTGATGTTCGAAGCTCTCAATTTTTGATATTTATTCGCCCTTCATCAGGTTGAAGGGCGAATAAATATCAAATACAGCTTTCGTACATCGAACTCTCTTAATATTCCAACAAACCTGCTAACTCTCCATTCCAACCAGCTTTGATTCAGTTACGGTAATCAACCTCGATAGCAACCTACGCACTACCTTTTTCGACCTCTCATCGTGAACTATTATATTTTTATAGCTTTTAATCAAAACGAAATAAAACCAAAACGAGCTCTATCATAGGTTACTGTAAGTCAGTAGTTTTAAATAGCTATTTTCAAAATTCCTTTCAAATTGGCTAACTGTTAACCCGTTACATTTTGTTAATAACTGACATATGGTATGTTTACCTTTTTTCGTGGGAAGCTTTTCTTTTTTATTCGTATTGCCATCATTACTCGTCCCGCTTTATATTGAGCAGAAGGGAGTGACAGTCTCTTTCTGACTAAACTCACCCTTGTTCCTTCTTTTGCGTTTTATGTAACTGTAACCCTTTCAGGCAATCCCACTGGATCTAAATTTATTTGGTGTACCAATTCTGTGCGACATGAGCAATCAAAGTACTGTACTAGTAGGAGACATGCGATCTTTGTTTTAATTAAGCGCGTGCCATTTATCGACGATATAAGTACCGTTGCAGCTTCGTTCGAACACTTCAGGATAGGGACGGTGTTGACCGACTTATCTGAAGACTGGAAGTGGGTCCATCGCACCTGTTTGCAGCCGGCCGTTACCGACAACTCCTAGTCACTACATTACATTGAGGTTCGGTCATGCGAATATAAATAACGGTGAATTATAACGACCAATAAACAGTTGCTATCGCAGCCTATAATTAAATATTTATTTGAATTGTACAGTAAATAATGTTTTGACCTTTTTATTGGTACAGGGTATAAATTGCTTTAGACCGGTAACATCCATTAGATAAGGTGTTGTTGATGTGGTTTTGTTTAGCTCTTATTTTGTCGATATGTGTGGTTCCTGTATTGTGGTTTATTTAATGAAATAAATATAATAACGCTGGATAAACATACAAATACTGTTACTGAAAAGTAAAATAAATAGCAATTACACTTTTTCCATATAAATAGAAATTAAGCACACGATTCTCACTTAGACCTTCCACAACTATAAAAATGTCTGCGATTATTTTTTATTACAATTTCTCATTGAGCAACATTTCTGTGTAATAGGTACCTCGTTTCTCGCCCTCGGATCGTCGCTCATCCTCCGAGGCTGCCCACACTTAAAAACGACTTCGAATCTTCAAGTTCGTTGTGCCATAAACAAAAAAAAGGTACAAAAGAATTTCAAGTTTAATAAGCGAGTGATTAAATTGAAGGAGTCCTTTATTTTATGAGAATGCTCATGAATCGTTACAAACACAAGACGGAGTGCGAAAGGAATTGTTCATTTGTTCCGAGATTCTGTGAAGATAAAAGATGTCCATTATAAAATACGTTTGTGTGATTTACAAGTTGTCACTCCGTTATAGAGGTGTTCGCGGGATGTGTCCACTGGTCGAGTGGACAGTGGACCCGTCTAACGGTGGACTATGACTGGCGTAAATAATGAGAGTAAGTACTGAGGCAACTGTTGACGTCATTTGAAGTTATGACCATTGCTGGTGCTACTAACAGAAAGATTATTGTGTATGCTTTTGTGATTTTTCGAAAGGAGAGGATCAAGTTTTTTTTTGCGTTGGGATTCAATTGAGGCGAATTTGTGAATTTACTTTTATTTTAAATAAAACCTTTTTGTATTTATATTTAAATTGTATCCAAAGAGTAAAGATACGTTCGTGTATAGAATGCGAAATAAAATTACCAACAATTAAAATAGAGTCATAGTTAAACTGGCAAAGGCCGAAACTTTTACAAATTAACCTCGCTACGGTATGTAATAGCAGAACTGTTAATTGAGTAATAATTATTTTTGTCAACTTTCTCTAGTTCCTATTTAACTATGGTGCTAATTTTTACGTAATGATAGATAGCGTAATGGCTATGTGTACTAATGTATAACGCTTTGTTTGTCGTACACGTAAGTGACAAGATATAATGGTTGAAAAAATAACATAATTTGTATACTTATAAGGGTGGGTATTTTTTTATTGCGCGGAGAAAGGTTTGTTCGGTTCGCAATGCTAATTCTCTCTCTATACAGATAAGTCCTATTGGAAATGAAGGAGCTTCCGCTTTAAGTCTTCAGACATATTTTAGAATATAATAAAAATTTGTAATTAAATTAAGTTCCAGACAAAATAAGTGTTACGCAATACGGTTGAGATATCGTAGAATTCTTATACTTCTCATTTATTTTGGTTTAGGCGACATTCTTAAATTAAGAGCATATTATTTCTTCATCTCAACTACTAGATTTATTTCATAATATTATTTTATTCGGCGCTGTAACTACTACTGTGCAGTAAACGCTTTCTCATATTTTAACTATACGCAATAATTCTGCAAATATCATCCCATCTCACTCCCGCGTTTAATCACCGCCTGCCAAGAATTCACGAAGACTCCTCCTAACGATTATTTATTGTTATTATGATGTGCCATTAAGATTCGCGATTAAAACTAATAACGCGTTTGCATTGTCTAACATTCTTATTTATATTAAGTATGTGGTTAACCTTGAATACATACGATATGACTAATATTACTTGCAGAGTGATTGTAGTTGGAATCAAGAAGGTGGCATTCAAATTATGCATTCCATAGATACCTATCTTCAGCAATAAAAACGATGCGTTTTGTTTTTATTTTATCAAAAAGCCTGATTAAAAAAAATGGATTTACGTTATTTATATGTACTTATTTTGGTACCTAAGTATTTAAAAAGGCATATTTAATAGGTACTGTGTCAAGTTATGTATGTTTATGGTACAGTAAGTTAAAAATTAACGTCAGATCAGATAAATCTGGTTGTGTTGAAATGCGTTCTCGCCGCAATGTCTGCCGCGGTCCATGGCTTATAATGCGTGAATCAGACACACTGTAACGGTTAAAACTTGTTTATTAGAAAATAGTAAATCCGTTTATAGCCAGATGTTTGTGAATATATGCTAAGCAGAGCGATGAAAAGCCGTTTAAAAACTCAGTTAATTGTTTCTAATGTAAACTAAATGTTACTCAATTAATTAATCATGAATTATCATCAAACACCGGTTCCCCTCAATCCTTTGATGTTTACAAACGGTACAACAAGTTTATAACCGGAGCTGTCTCGTTACATGCAGCAATTAATTATTATTATCAACCTATGCAATCTCCTTGGTCGCTTTATTTATGGTGAAGTGAAAAATGCATAGACTTGTCTTAAGACACGCAGATCGATCCATTTTTAAACGTGGTACTATTTTTAAATAGTACCTTATAGAGAAAATGTTTGCGACATTAGCTCTCACAATTTCCGTTGAAATATAACGTGTACAAGTTATTTAGGTGTACGCATTCGTGCGAGCTCGTTCAAAAACGGAAGACGTCGTTTGTAAATATGGCGAAGCGAGAAGCGATTTGCTGTTACACCTTTATTGTTACGAAAGTTATTAAATGGAAAGTTATTCGCGATACGAGGTAACAAACTATCGCTAAATCTTAACGTTTGAGGGAGTTAGTACAACGGAGAATTGTGTACGATCGGTAAAGAAAACTATGTTATTGCCTGTAAGCTAAGCCGGAGAGCTAAGTCGATAAACTTATCGATAACATTATATAATCCGAGTGCGGTATACAATCGATGTATGTTTTGACAAGTGTCACCAAGCCGCCATGTTTTATATACAGAAGGGCTGTACCGTACGATTTTATCGAACTGGTTGAGGCTCGGTCATCGCATCGTAAAAGGCTTGTTTGCCGCAACTTCAGTCTCAAAGATTTCAACACACGTACAAACCTGGATTTTCTAGCTTTTGACGAGTGTTTAATTTCACAATTTAAAGGCGATATTTTAAATAGCGTTGAATGAATAAACGATTTATTAGGTGTAAAATTAATAGGCAGATAAAATTGTTATAGAGTTAAAATAAAAATTATTTGCAAGGCAAATTTAGGCACAAAAGTTTAGTGTATCTTATAGCTTGATGATACAGGATGTGGTTTCCTCTCACAATATATTTAAACATGCATTATTAAGATTCTAATTACGATGAGGTGTTCCATTGTAGGTGCAAGCCACTGCAGGCTAACGACGAACAAACGGACAAAAACAACAAGATAATTATAAATCCTTCTGCTGGAGTTCTGGCTGTATTGTATGCATATGAATAACATAATACATGTAGGTGTAGTGGTACCTGGTAGTGGGTAGATGGTAAAGGTCAAAGCCAAATGAACTTGAATTGGAAGAGAAGTCCAGTGACGTTTCTACGGTCACTAGCGTCAATAGAAATTACTCAAATATAATGGAGATTAGAGACAGTTCAAAGTCTAATTGTTACGTAATGTATTTAAGGGAATTAATTATTGAGTTTCACAAGCATAGAACAAGCACACGCACGTGTCACACGCACAAGGACTTTCAGACTCCGAAAAAGCATTCTTGGATCACACAAACGCTTGTACTAAGCGGTGATCCCCCACGACACGTTGCGAACTGTGGGTTTGGCGTGGTGAACCTCAAACATAATAATTAATATTGCTTTATATATTGACGACAAACACTGTAGAAATTGCATTTGCTTAAAGAGACTAGGCCTTTATAAAAGTTTTAATTCCTGAAAGCTAACGATCGAATGTTACGACAAGTCAAAGTCACGTCACTTGTCAAATAGGAATGTCGTTCTCAAGAATTTAGATATGATCTGTGCTTGATTTTCTTTTTGATCGCTCTTGATTAGTCTTGAAACTCAGCTGCTTATTTACGAAAGACCAAATATTTTAAATATATTTCAATCTATAACCGCATAAGTGAATCGATCACAGGTTAAGCTATGCTTGACGCGGTTGGTGCGTAGATATGTGACCATCTTTGTCATAACGAGTTCCGCCGTGTTTCGGAAGGCACGTTAAATTGTGGGTCCCGGCTGTTATTCCTACATCTTTGGACAGTCGTTACAGGTAGTCAGAAGCTTGAAAAGTCTGACAACCAGACTAACCAAGGGGTATCGTGTTGCCCAGGTAACTGGGTTGAGGAGGTCAGATAGGCAGTCGCTCCTTTTAAAACACTGGTACTTAGCTGAAACCGGTTAGACTGGCAGCCGACCCCAACATAGTTGGGAAAAACCTAGGCCGATGATATTTCAAAATTGACGGAATGCACGAAGTTCTCAACAGGAGACCCAAATTGCCATCGAATGCTTTACAGCAACGGTAACACTCATATTTTAAACAGGTCTCTGGCATTAATTTGAATACTATGTTTATTTTGTGTTTAATAGGCCTAGTATTTGAACATTTTTAAATTCTTGGTAAAGCTTTTAGGCTTTTATATAAGACACCACCAAGGTGTAGGTTTTTACCCATAATACTAGACTATTTTATAACACTATTTAAATAAATTATGAATTGTCAACTGGCTCTTTATTCAATCTTCAGTACGAGTTACTGACACTTCTTTTATAATCATATAAAAACTAAATTATTCCCGATTCCTTGCAGGGATCGTGATTCCTGCGTAAACCGCAAATTTAAAAAAATATTAAAATCTCTTCTATTTTTGAACATCTCTTACGATCGCCAAAAGTTATTTTCTAAACCAGGGGTAGAAGGTACCTGGCTGAGCCAAGATACAGATTTACCTTTAGTAGTAGAAATTAACAACTTCGAACCGTCTTTACTACAAAGTTTGAACTTAACTTTGATAGGATATTAATTAGAAGTTCTAGTTTCAAAGGCATTCATAATTTATTATAAAACGTTTTATAATTTTGAATATGAGTTCACCGAAAATGACTGCTTAATGAATTTGGGTTCAATGCTCTGATAAAGTACGGTCGCCAGCTAAATTAATTTTCAATTAATTAGTTTTTAATTATATTTGTTGATGAATGTTTGAACCATAATATAATATTAATGGCTTACGTTATGAGTGGGTTATTGTTGATTTGTCTCGCTACAACAAAACACCTGTTTGTTGAAATGCGTTTCGTTGTTTGACTATGTTTTGATAGTCGTTTCCTACGATTGGTGGTCGTAATCTATTTCCTTCGGCGCATGAGCGGATGTCACGAGTCCTGCCATTGTTCAGCCACCAATGGTGTTGCCGACACGACGCAACCTACAACCACTATTTGAATTTATTCAAACGTTTTCTGTCGTTCTAAAATTGAATATTTCTCGAATTAGATTGCTTTAGAGCGCTTTAAAAAAATTATAACAGACGGTGTAAGTGTTGAACAACGAATGAACGACTAAGGATCCTGCATTGCCTATGAACCTCAGAATAAATAATAGTTATTGTTCTGAAGAGAATAGTTCATTTGAAGGGTAAGCTAAAACGAATCAAGAACGTTCTCTGGGTGCGCTACCATAAATTTCAAACTCACCTATTCGAAACAAAAATTTGAAAAATCACAATGACGATGCTAGAAGGCGTGTTTTCGGAATATAATAGAGTGATTACGGACGCGCCTATTTACCTATTTCCATCAATTCACTCGCACCTACATGACATGAGTAAAGTATTTTGTATTGTTTCGTCCGCGCCCCGTCTGGTGACCTCCTTTAAACACTTTTGCCCAATCACTGGGCGCGAGAACTTTACCTCTTGGATGCGTAAAACTTGCGCGAGCGCATGCCGACGTAGTTTAAGTAAAACGACTTACTTAGCTCAAGTAGTTGCTACTTGAATAATGTTTGCGAGTTTCCATTAGACCTAAATACCTAAGTTCTTAGGTAGTTGTCAGAAGCAAATCATGTGAAAACATTTAGAAATTTTACTCTTCAGGAACGGGAAAATCACAAGAGTGCAATTTGTGCTTGGTCGTCTTAGCTTAACATAGCAACATATATAGCCATCAAATAATATATTTGAATTATGAAAATTACATAATAAGTAACACACTGTAACGGAGACACAGTTTTCATAACATTATTAGAGCAGGTAAGTACTATCAAAATAGATTGGTTACCGTTACCGTTACCGCCCTTAATAAACAAAAGCTATCGATTGCTCAGTCAGTTGTCAAATATCCGCGTATCGCTTGCCCTGATAGCGTCACGCTGGCATTCACGAAGGTATTAGACAGGTAATGCGGGCGAGCTCGACGTCCTCGTTCATTTGTCCAGCCATCCAGTAGCTTGAACAACCTCCTTTGAGTCACGGTGAAAGAGAATTTAACCGATCAATTACCAATTTACGCTTGCGCTAATTTCATGCTATAGAGTAATTTCGCAGTATTTCACAGAATATATAAAAGTGCATACGCTTAAACATACCTCTTATCGATAAAACTATTCTGGTACCAGAAACTCTCAAATACAGAAAAACAGTTTTGCTTCTAATTAACGCTGGCTCTTACTGAAAAGAAGTTGCCGTGAATGGAAATAAACGAATAGATTTTACAATCACAATATTAATACGGGTTGTATGAACTAAGTACACCTAAGCTATAATCAGCCTTCACAACGCGACAAACATAACGCTTTCAATTACATGATGAATATTTGCGTTCCAGTTTCAGTAAATTGTATAGATGGTCCACTGAGCCATGTAAATAACTTGTGTATAAACAAATGCTCTATTTGAACAAATATTTGCATCGAAACTCTGAACATTTTGATTAATGCAGCAACATGTCTGTATGCAAAGTTACGCATTTAATATGAGGATTGGATACTTTTTTTGTTATTAACAACCATTTACAACCAAACTTTTTTATTGATTTATATTTTTCTTTTATAATAAAACCGTTATCAATTTGATTCAATTGGCCAGCGATGTCCTCCTCAATTCGAAATTTAAACATGGGCATTCGGAATTTAATGTGAGAATTCACTCGCTTGGAAACTCGTTTTTTCTCTCAGTTTCGAAAGCGATGGTATACGAACTGTACGGTCAACCTGTTCTTTAAAGGTGTATCTTAACTAGCACTTAAAGAACGTTAAAATACAGGAAAAACCAATCACAGTCTGCAGTATGCAGTCATGATGTAACCACCTCTTATATTTTAAAATTATTGACTGTTTCCTGCCATTTGCAAGTTTGTTAGAAACCGGGTCGTTTACTTGGTCCTTAATTACACTTAATTTTAAGTAAAATATTCCATAACGTATAAATTCGCCGATTAACAACCTGAATGAATAAAATATGATGGGTTAAAAAAAATACCATACTTTGACTGGTTTCGCGACTTTCGGAAAATAATTTAACTAATCGCTAATTACGTACTTGTATGTTCATTTTATGATTTTTGAAGGCAATAAATAGTAGATGGTTTGTTTTGACTAGTGATCATGTTTACGTACATGATCACTATGTTTAGTTACGAAACTTGTTATTTAATGATCAGAAAAACCTTTACACTCTGACATAAGTAGAATTAGTGTAATGTATCTATCTATTTATAAGTATAGTAAGAAAATAATTATTATAGAGCAATATATTACTGGGTTGTTATTATAAACGAAATAATTCATTTAGGAGAAGAAATCCTAATTATAATTACTAGAAGTTGAAACAAAATCAACCGCATTTAATTCCATAAACTTATCTCTACTTATAATTGCCCGTATAAAATAAAACGAGAATATAATAAGGATGTTTATTATCTGCGTATTAGTTTAAATCGCAATAAAACTGTTTGAACGAGAGCAGTGTGATGGAACCCGACTCCTTCGCCGTCGCGAAACCCGACACTGGGGAGAAACGTTACTTCCAGTGCACCTTCAACCAAGCCTTATTATTAACTAACCAACTAACACGATTGAAAATTACGTAAAGTAAGTATTTTAAATATAAATTTAAAATGTATGTACGTCACAATAGTACTTTCAATCTAGGTAAGTTAAAAACAATTTATGTTATAGATAGTATTTTTGTGCGTTTATTGGTACTTGCTGCTTGGGATTGACAATTTATAACGATGGCATCATGTGTTCTTGATTGAGATCAGATCAAATACATAGTTTACTGGACACTATGTATTTGATTATATTTTACACCTTAAAGGCAATAATTGCTTATAGAAGTCTTACCACAAGGCCGTTTAGGTCGTAGGTCAAGGACAAAATAAATTCTGCTAGATAGCTAGTAAATTGAAGCGTCGAAAGACAGGCAAATGTTTCAGGATAAATGTCATCCCATTAGAGATATCGGAAATTCGTAAATTGAGGCTTTGTGAAAGAAATGTCTGTTTTATAGATCGATCTCTTGTCGAAAGCTTTGAGATGGTACTAGTTATGGTAACGTGAAAAAGGAAACTTGTCATAAAGGGATAAACTTCATCAGTTTGTGACGTTCAGGGGATAATCTCGGGAACTACTATCTACTTATTAAATACTAACTACGTGTAATAAACTACAATATATTTAATCGAAATATACGAATACAGATTATGTATTGACCAAATTACGGGTCTATTATTCGAGTATACGCTTTATTTTCTTTTTGTACGTGTATTCAAACAAAATAATCATTGTTTTTCGTCAATTCATGTAAAACATAATTCATATTTGTCATCACATTATGTGGGTTAGAATACAGAACACGTAACTAATTATAGATAATTATTCATTGAAAATTCTTTTGAATTTAAACAGGTTGTTTAACGAAACGAAGTATACAACGGATTTTCGGAATACGTAAATATTATGTGCGAATGTTATAGATGTTGGGCAACGAGTTAAATAATTAAATTAGTTTTGGTTGATTGTTAGCTGTAGTTATAAAACACCTGTAATTTTCAAATTATATAATAGAAAAGTTATTTTAGTGCACTAATGAATATATTTTATATGTTTAGATTTATCTTGATAGTTAATTAATTAATATTATTCCATAGTCTATTGTGTAAGAGTACATTTTATATCCTTAATAATTTCGCAGTTTTTTGGTGTTTAGTTGTCTGACAGTGCCAGTCCTCGACTTTTAAGGTCCAGTGTACTGCTTACATGCCTTAAATATAGCAGTACAAATAGATTGCTAAATAAAGTTAAACCTATCCCACTAGACACTTTAAACTTGATCATAAATGTCATAGTCAGAGTGAAGTATATATCATGTATAATTGCAAAACGATGATATTCCAAACCGAGTGTACTGTTACTAGTTGACAGACCATTATGTCGGCCGTCATATTTCCGAGCTGTGAACATAATTATATAAGAAGAAAGTGATAGTATACACACGTTATATGTTTGAATATTTAACTTATGCAAGTAAATAACGTTTACTGTGCTTTCACTGTGCTCATAACTAGATGTTTTGGGTAAGGAGTTAACTTGTGTTGTTGGGGGCGGAAGATTACTTAAAGTTGGGCAGTCGCGTGTGAAGTAGATCGTCGTATTCAAATATTCAGTGAATTTACCTAGATAAGTAGTTTAATAATTTACGTAATCTGAAGAATATTTAAATTATTTATTTTATGGCGTTTCACTTTTATTAAAAGTGTAAAAATCTAAATAAATTATTTGCAACGTGGATAAAATAAAAAGTCGAACGAAAAGTTTAACACTAAACCTAGTAACCTTCTTTCGAATGCCATTCATTTAAAATTAAATAACAACTGTTGCAGTTTGATTCGAAGTTTGAATGTTGTAGTATAATGATCGGGTTTGCGGGTAGTTTTTGCACAGCTGCTAGCTACGTAGTCACGCAACATCGGACCGAGCGTGCGATCGGGTGTGATGAGTGCTACACATAAAAACCTTACATCCGTTATCTGTTACTGCAAAGAGATTTTTACTTATATACACTAACCTACATACCTTTAAAGTGGGTTTTGGGTTGCATTATGCGTGGTTCAGTGTAAGGGGTGTGCGTGAGAAGCGGCCCTTATAAAAGAGTTCAACGCACGTTGCTTGCTTTGTATGTACTCAGTCGCGCGAAACGTAGCCTAGATCCACAATGGACATACCCGTAGGTACTGGATATGGCGCGGCTAACTGTCAATTAGTTAATCGTCGACACCATTCAGGTAGAACTGAATAAATTAATTTTTAGTACGATCTTGCTTATCATTAAGTTATGACGAATAAACGCTAAGCTATAAACTTGCATAAATAACGCATTACATTAAATCTCTCGAATTTACTGTATAGTTCAAACTCGAGTCTGTGTGGGCGAGAGCTGCGTTATTACTTATATTACTTTAATAAAGCTTAAACGTGTTTGTTGTATTTGCAGCATTCGTTCCCACGGTTGGATTTGGCTACAGCTATATAAAACAGTTCGTAACTGAATTCATGGTAACAGTACGAGCACCTTCACACGAAAACCAATTAAGTAGATCTATAAGGTTGTGGTAAGGTTGCGAATGACGTGTCGCGCCCACTCTGATGGATACGACACGGATGTAAGAACATGTTGTAGGTGCGTATGCAAATAAACTCACTTATCGAGGGCGACACGAGCTCCGGAGACACACTCGCGTCCCCCCAGCGACTCCTATGTGGGGCACTGCACTGACCAGATCAAAAGAAATCACAACAATAACACTTTCATAGAACATTCACTACACCATGGAGTTCGTAATGAAATCGTCAAGCTCAACTGTTCTTGTTCAACGCTAAGATCAGAGAGGCACTGTTACGTGTTTTAGTATTTAGCACATATGCGAAAGAATACGCGGCGAAAATGCATTTTGTTGGTTCGGAGGCATTGCCTCGTTCGGAAGCGAACGCGACTCAAATGTCAGACACAGGCGGTGCGCAGGCGCAGAGTCGCCCGCGCCCACCTGCGTGACGTCACTGTGGTATTCAAAATGGCGGCCCGGAATTCGAGAGCCTACATGTAGTGGTAGCAAAACAACCAGTTTGCCGCGTCGCCGCTTCTCGCGCGCCGGTTGGCCGACATCAACTCTATCATTGTTTAAGGTTTTTCATACTATACTTAATTAGCGGAATTACTTTAAATTGAATATAAAAAGTAGTTTAAAATTTATGTTCAACGATGTTTCAAGGATATACCGTAATTATTTTCCAAAAATAGATTGCCTACCTACTGGACGTCATTATTGCATTTGTATTTATTTTAAATTCATCCTAGTATGTACACAAGTAATTGTATAAAACAACTGCAGAACGATTTCAAGAGGAACACATGTTCTACCCCAAAGAGTACAGCTTAGAATTATGCGCACTCGTATATTACAAGCTCCATATGTTTCATCCAGCTCTGTTAGCAGTAAAGTGTGTCAAGTCGTGGGCAATTTGTATAGATCTCACGAAATATAGCTGTGACATGACGTCAGCAGTTACCCTGCACTAAGCGACACCTACTCGCGTTGACAAACGGGCATAAAGCGAGAACACCAAACTTACACGTTAGTTCTAAAGTTACAAGCGTTTAGTTTTAGAATTAGTTACAAAGTTTCTGTATGTAAATGTCACATTTATTGCATCGACATAATGTTTATCATAAGTCAGACCTATTAGTGCACAACTATTGAGCACAAAAAAACTATTTTTCTGAACGCCTCTTTCGTCTGCATGGTGTTCGAATTTCAACTTAAAAAAAAACAAATAACAAACAGTAACTTTTTAAAGATTTTTAACCACACTGTACACAAGCCCCTTTCACTGTCACGAGTCGGGGGCTTCTATCTCGCTCATTTCGCGAACAAACGAAAGAGACAAAATATTAGGCTTTGTATGCACTTCTATTACCGCATTTAGCGTTCAGTCGACGACTCGAGTCGATGTCGAGTCGGAACTGGGGCAGAGAGCTCGGACTATTTGTAAACTCGACTCTTTGTACGCGTTAACAGTCAGAGAGTCGGAGATTAACGAGTGATTTTATTGGAAACCTAGATTAAATATGCGAAATGCAGTTACGAATGCGCCTCAATACATGCCATCACTAATCGACGTGCCGGTAATTGTAGCGATTATGGCAATATATCACATTTGTTATATCATTTTAACGGCCTGTCAAAACTAGGATCATGTTTACCTGTGAATATCGACAGCAAAAAAATACTCCTTTAAAGCTATTAAACGAACGTTATTTATTCAATAATATGTAATAGATTAACTCATATTCGAAATTTTGCAAATTAAGTAACAGAAATGCTAATTAATGCACTGAATTAATTAAGATTGTTTGGCGAGTTTACAAAATAATGGCTTAGTTTTGATGTTTAGCAGAACTTAATAATGTTCCGTACGTGTTGTACCAGACTACACAGCTTCAAGGGAGTTTGGCCGAAGTTGAGACCGCTTCTAGTTCCGTTTACTTTATAATTTACAGGTTGAAGCTATAGCTTTAATATAATTAGTTGACTTTGCTTTTGTTTGTTTTAATTCGTTCGGTTTCTCAATTTTGTATTTTAGTTTGGAATTGTGGGCTATTTAGGGAGCGTGTGTAAATTTTAATACATTCCCATATTATTTTCGGTACAGAAAATGTAGAAACAATTTCGGCAGCAGAGTTTGGTATACCCAAGTCCAAGCGAAGCTGAAGAAGAAGAAGTTCACTACGACTCTCAACAAGTTAAAGTATTTTACTTATACACTTTAAATAGGGATGATGACATTTTTTTTTGCAGTGTCCCTCTTGTAGTTTTTTGTATAATAATGGATACGTATTTTTTAATTTGTCCCGCAAACATAAATTGACCAAATTACAGTGAATAAAACTTAAGCGTGACGTCACGATTGAGTATAAATTTTACTCTATCGTTACGTCACAAGCTCCCTCTCCTAAACTTTAAAGCAGTTAATCTTTGTCAATTCTAGTTTTTCTGAAAAAGGAAAAAATACGTGTCTCATACTTTTCAATTATCTAACTGAGGGACTAATGAGATTTTTTCTTTTTATACTCAGGCATCATCCATATTGTAAGAAGGAAATTTTCATACCAAAAAAGGCTGTGAATAAATCTCTTTTTAATAATATCAGTACAAAATACGAGAATTTTTGGGTTGTTCAGTTTGCAACTTAGCTTTTCTGATAACCATTTCACACATTCGGCGACGCAATAAATCATTCAGGCAGCTCTCGTATGGACTGGCAGACATTCTAGCTCTGTGCCATGATTGATGTAAGTAGGCAAGGCAGTTAGGTCCGCGACACGAAAACGTTTAACTGGCGGTGGTATCACGCAACCGTGCTTACTCATTAAAACCTGTGTAATTTACACATGCATACCGGTTAACATGTACGTCTTAGCTGTGCTAGATCTTTAGTTTTCATTCATTTCTGTAGATATAGGTGTACCTGCTACTACTACCCGTGTGGTGCCGGGCTAGAATTGCACCACCCCACTTCTTCTCGTGGGTGTCGTAGGAGGCGACTAAGGGACAAAACAACACCGGGGGCGGGCAGCAGCGCCCCACGGAGAATAACTATACCACAGAACTGCGGTCACCAACCCGCATGCCAAGCGTGGTGACTACGGCAAATCCCCCCCTTATGCAGCACAATTTAAATTCACGGCCCCCAGTTCCCGGTAGCTGCACTATTCCTGGCCATGGTACCGGCCACGGTAACGGTGCAGTGGGGGGTGCTAAGAATCCCCGGGTGACGGCAGGGTACCTACGCAAATTGACTTTGGCGACGTATAACGGACGTACACTACGGCTGAACGAGCACGTTGCCGAATTGGAAGTAGAGTTAAGTCGTATTAACTGGCATATCGTAGGGTTATCAGAACTTCGAAGACAGGGGGAGGAGACGATAACTCTCGAGGCTGGTCACTTACTCTATTTCCGAGAAGGACACCAACCATCTCAAGGTGGCGTCGGTTTTATGATCCACAAGTCACTCAAGGGCAGCATTGTGGAAGTTGGCAGTGTGTCGGCAAGGGTGGCATACCTTGTTCTTAAAATAACGGAGCGTTACACTTTGAAGGTCATTCAAGTGTATGCCCCAACGTCTTCGCACCCAGACGACGAAGTCGAGGCCATGTACGAAGACATAGTGAAAGCTATGTCTCGTACCAAAACATTCTACACTGTTGTCATGGGTGACTTCAACGCCAAAGTAGGAGTACAAGAGAATGGCGAGTCGAGAGTGGGTCCCTTCGGCTTTGGGCGCAGAAATCACAGGGGGCAAATGCTGGTAAACTTCCTCGAGGCTCAGGGGCTCTTCCTGATGAACTCATTCTTTCAGAAGAAGCCCCAAAGGAAGTGGACCTGGCGGAGCCCCGATAACGTGACGAGGAACGAGATAGACTTCATTATGTCAAACAAGCGCCAGATATTCAGAGATGTCTCTGTGATTAACAGGGTCAATACCGGTAGTGATCACCGACTGGTAAGAGGCACTCTGAGTATAAATCTCAAAATCGAGCGAGCGCGATTGATGAAGTCAACTCTCAGACCAACCGTGCCCCAGGTCGAGGCTGGCTGCGAAAGCTTCCAGTTGGAGCTACGAAATCGATTCGCTATGTTGGAAACTACTCAGGATATTAGCGACGCCACCGATTGTCTGGTACGGGTTGTCCGTGAGGTGGGCTATAAGTATTTTCGACCGATGAGTAATGGACGCAAGTCGGCACTCACCAGCGAGACCCTGGAATTGATGAGGAAACGGCGAGAAAACATAAACGCAACACCGTCTGAGCGTCAGGTACTTAACAGGGAGATAAAAAAGCTGATAAGACGCGATACTCGGCGTGCGAATACCCGATCCATTGAGCAAGCTATAGAGCGGAACCAAGGCTCAAAAGTATTTTCCAAGGCTCATATCTCCCGTTGTCACCTGACAAAACTCAGTACGTCACAGGGCACTACCGTTACCTCGAAGCCAGAGATACTCGCTGAAGTCGAAAAGTATTATGGGGACTTATACTCACCAAAATCGAGCCCGCCCCAAGCACACAGCGCGGATGACCCACGAGCCAGACTTACACGCCACCTTACAGACGAGCTTCCCGACATTGACATGGGTGAGATTAGAATAGCTCTCGGACAGCTACACAACAACAAAGCTCCGGGAGATGACGGAATAACCACTGAGCTGCTCAAGGCAGGTGGAACACCTGTCTTGACAGAGCTTGTTAAGCTCTTCAATTCCGTCATCCATACTGGCATAACACCGGAGGCATGGAGCAGAAGCGTGGTGGTATTATTTTTCAAAAAAGGCGATAATACGCGGCTTGAAAATTACCGCCCCATTTCACTTCTGAGCCATGTGTATAAGCTGTTCTCGAGGGTTATCTCGAATCGTCTCGCCCAAAAGTTCGATGACTTCCAGCCACCGGAGCAGGCCGGGTTTCAAAAAGGCTACAGCACCGTGGACCACATACATACGCTAAGGCAAATTATACAGAAGACAGAGGAGTATAATCAACCTCTATGCCTAGCGTATGTGGACTACGAAAAAGCCTTCGACACCGTCGAGACTTGGGCTGTGATGGAATCCATGCAGAGATGTCTCGTGGACTGCCGATATGTCGAGGTGCTGAGGTGTTTGTACAAGGCCGCGACAATGACCGTTCAAGTACAAGAACAGAGCACAAAACCAATCCAATTGCGTCGAGGAGTAAGACAGGGAGACGTAATCTCTCCGAAACTGTTTACAAACGCATTGGAGGACGTTTTTAAAACGCTTGATTGGAAAGGACGGGGATTGAACATCAACGGTCAGTACATCTCACACCTGCGATTTGCAGATGACATAGTCATCATGGCGGAATCTCTGCAGGAGTTGGAGCTGATGCTTAACGGCCTAAGCGATTCTTCGCGACGTGTGGGTCTCGGAATGAACCTAAATAAAACTAAAGTCATGTACAATGGCCTTGTTCTTCCGAGACCCGTGGTCGTAAATGGCGCTGCTCTCGAGGTTGTGCAAGAATACATATATCTTGGCCAAACCATCCAACTGGGGCGACACAACTTCGAGAAGGAAGCGAGCAGAAGAATACGTTTGGGCTGGGCAGCATTCGGGAAGCTACGTCATATCTTTGAATCGTCGATACCACAATCCCTTAAGACCAGGGTCTTTAACCAGTGCGTCCTACCCGTAATGACGTATGGAGCTGAAACGTGGACACTCACCGTGGGCCTGGTCCATAAATTCAAGGTTGCTCAGCGTGCGATGGAGAGAGCGATGCTCGGGGTATCTCTGGTGGATAAAATTCGTAACGAAGTCATCCGCCAGAGAACCAAAGTTACCGATATTGCTCGCAGAATCAGCACGCTGAAGTGGAAATGGGCCGGCCATGTCTGCAGACGGACAGACGGTCGATGGAGCAGACACGTGTTAGAGTGGAGACCACGTTTAGGCAAACGTAGTGTAGGACGTCCTGCGGCACGATGGACCGATGATTTGAAGAAGGTGGCTGGCAGCGGATGGATGCGGGCTGCCCAGGACCGGGATGGTTGGCGCTCTTTGGGGGAGGCCTACGTTCAGCAGTGGACGGCGATAGGCTGAGATGGTAGGTGTACCTGCTCGTGATTGTACGTTAAACAAAAGGCGAACGCCGCAGGAACCTTTTCGGAAACAATTAAATTTTATGGATACTACAATTGCAACAAACAAACTTTGTACAAAGATTTGTGTGATGTGGATGCAAGGTGATATTTCGGTAGTTGGCATGATACTCATTGAACCGTTATGTTGCCTGTCCATACAGTTGAACAATTTTTTCCTCACTCTTATCTCGATGTACCTGAGCAAAATGATCCTAAATGTTCCCTTATCACGAAATTGTCGTAATGGTGGTTGTTTCGATGAAGTCCGATTGGGATTTTGAAGTGACACTCCTTTAGAATAGTTTTTTTTTATCACGTGCCACTTTTTATTATTAGTCTCTTTAGCATGTAAGGTCAGCAGAAAACTAAACTGCATGTGTAAATATGACATTGAATGGAGCGAAAGTGGTATGTCGTCGGAGGAACTGGAAATCCGTTGTCTTTATCTAGCCTTTTGGGCGTGACTAAGTATGCGTGTATGCAAATATTTTATCCAACATCTATGTTCGTGTAATTAAGTATTTTAAGCATTGATTCTTCAAATAAAAGTTTCCAAGATTTTTTAATACACGAACAGTTAGTCAAGATTTTGTAGTTACTGTTCATTGAGAATTTATTGTGAAAGATATCTGTAGGATTTATTAAACTAAGTTATTAAAAGTATCCTTACGTAGGCAAAGATTTTATATACTACTTACGAATTAGAACATTCATTTCACTTATAACTTTCTAAGCAAGTAACGGATATTTGAATGATATGACAGACAAAAATAAAAATTACAATATCAATAGTAGAAATATGTACCTGACATTTACAGCTATATTTTGACAATAGTTTTGTATTGTCATGGGTCGAATGTATTCAAGCAACGATAGTTCCGTTGTTAAATATTGAATGGAGTTAATTGCATTTCTATACTTACATCTGTCTACTAGTGTCTGTGGATCAACGATGGTTAAAAACATGCTAAATAAGCCATACTTAAGCTATACTATTATAAGAAGCTTTTCCTAGTTTGGGAAATTAAATCAAATAAAATATCTTTATCTACTCAAAATGTGGTACAAATGTAATATCACACACTTCTATTTCAAGTGCATCTGTATTCTGTGTGGGTCTACTGATTCAACTGTTTTTCGACGACATATTTGCCTCTGTGATCCGAAGAGTACCTCCAAAGAAGTAGGTAAGGGTCAGCCAGTACGAAACACAACCCAACACATCTTAAGTAGAAAGCTGAGAGAAAGAAGGTTGTCTAGCATCTGATGTATTAAGTATTGCTGCAAAACATAAAGACTCAAATAAACACGAGTAAATGGGAAACCGTTGTTCGATACTTTGAACATGGCGGACGGATTTTATGGAGTCGTCCATTAAAGTTTGCAGTTGTGTTTAAATACTTGAAACGTGCACAGGTTGATGAGAACGTAAATGAAATACAATGTTACGTTGGAGAATGCAGCTGTAATTACAATTATCGATACCTATAGTAATGTACGCTGGAAATTTGCGAGGGAATGAAAATTTCAGTAATTTGACTTCGGCAATTCATTTTTTTATCGATAAAGAAGACTTTTCTTTCAGAGAAGGGAAGATTACATAGGAGACTAAGACTTTCTAAGACAGAATATCAATCATTCCTAGTTTTGTTGTTGTCTCCGTGGTGTAAAATTAAAAAAAAACTGTCTGTTTTGCTAACATGGAATTATTGTTATGTTGGGTTTCAGTGTCAGTAGGAAAGCACCCTGTATATCATAAGTTGTCATTGTGAAACTGTCTGAATTAGTAATTATATGAAAGTTAGTAATTACTAATTAGAAATGTGGAAAGTGTAGAGTTGACACTTTCATGAGTATACGTCGAGTGCACGGTCGAGGTGATTCTGTTTGTGCGTTGTTGGGCTGTTTCTTTGACTTGGGGGTAAATTCTGATAGCTTATCGGCTATATTTTTTAACAATAGAACGACTCCGATGTTTGTCGTGAATTTCGATCACAATTCCTTGTGTTAAAACCCAACAAAGCTGCAGACACTTATACCAGGAAAAAATTAATTAATAGAGACTTATAGATGTAAAATTAAGTAAAAGGTCAATTTTTATTTATTTTTTAAAAGAAAAATAGCACTTTTTTTTCTCTACACCTACGTCTGGCTACAGCCAAAACCAAACTGCCACAGGAAAGTTTATATTCATTAGAATAGGGTTTACGTGTAGTGTTGGTCCAGCTGCAGTAGGATTGCGTTTTGCAATAACTTTGTTAGTAGAATCGGCCCCCAGACAGCAATGCAGCCAGATTACACGCACCATGGAAACGCATACAATGAGTGTAGAAAGTGCTGCACGGTGCATTGCGTTCCAATCCACTCTAGGTAATGCTATGTGTACATAATACCGGCAATTTAAGTTATTTTACATGGAAATTGGTTCTGATTGGATGAAATTACTTTGATTATGTACGTGTTAGAAACGTAACGAGATTTGGCTTCTATATTTTTTATCCGTTGATTGCGGTGAAGCCCGAAAATATGGTATGGGAGATGGCTTATAAAAACCTTTTTTGCAACAGATTTAAAAAAGGAGGTTGTTTTCAATTCGTTTTTTTAAAGTCCTTTATCTCAGGAGTTCCGACTGGATAAACCGATTTTCTTGACTATTTGTTCATTTAACGTGGAAGCTATTCCATATAAGCTATAAGCTATGATAGAAATATGATATGATAAATCATTTGGTCCTATAAAAAGAGAGATCATTAAGATGATTTGGTTGAGAAATAAAAATGTTTTAGTACACTGTATTCTTTAATGGCATTTTTAAACTAACCAATTCTTATAGTGTTCTCTAAATTCGTTCTAAAATTCCATAACAGAATTCGATATGTACTGTTAATCACAAAACAGATTAACTTAATGTCAAACAAATCACATTAAAATGACAAAATTAATAATTTAACACTAGCCTTCGGTGATAAGCTCAGCTCAATCAAATGTTCTAGAACAATAGACTCGATTATATCGAGTAACAAGTTAACAATAATTACGTAATCGATACGACTGAATGCAATCAGTTCGGCCTTTGTTTATCTAAAAAGAAATCTGGTTAATCGATAATTAGCATGAATTTCATTATAGCAGATACCTCTACATCCCTCTTAAACGGATTAGAGTAATTAAATGATGTTTTTTTCCTGCCTGTTCTTAATTTTTTATGGGTTACGCGAAGCGTTTTTTGGCAAATGACTTCCTTATGTGTTTTTAAGATACCTAGTTGAGACAAGCAACAGTTTTTTTTATATACGTGACATTTAAATACACGTTTTTCAGATTTAAAGAAAGAAGTTCTAAGTCGTTTGTCAAATATTTTCTAACTCTTTTGACATCTAGCAGACTAATGGGTAATTAATTTAAACTGAGTGTGATCAGACAAGCCGTCGACGTGGTTGCAATGAAATTGATGCTATAAATCACTTCGTATCAATAAAGCGGTATTTTTTTAATTTATTGCTTTTTAAAATACAGGTTTGTTGAAGTCTAGATTAATAACACGTGGTTATTTTTACGCGTTCTTTTGAATGTCAGTTGTCTGGTGTCAAGTACCGTTGTTCGAAAAAGTGACTTTTAAACGCCTACATTACATTTTGATTGATTAACGACCTTCTATTAATAGTCTTTTCTTAAAGGTTTGCTTTCTGAATTAACATTTTTGGACCTATTACAAATTACTTTTGGAATAGTTACGAATGTACTTGCTCACTTATTTCCCCAATTATATAATGTCAAAATCAATGAGATGCAAACAAACAGTCGAAATAGTTCAAATAAAGGAAGGGGAGGGAGGCCTTTTCACTGAAGTGAAAGTTCAGGATCAAAAAAAGGATTCGTTGTAAAATTCGCTGTCTACAAAGGTAAATCAAAATTCTAGGCTTCGACGATTGTAGATGAAATTCTAAACAGTACTTTTTTTAGTAAGACTTTTTTATATACGCTCCTATTGTATTCAAAATACGTAAAGAAAGTCATACGTTTCACACAACAGTAGCGAAAATAGTAGCTTTAGGCGTTCTTGAAGAAAACAGGGGTCTACCAACGTTTCTAGAAGTAAGATTATTTCCGTAGTGAAAGAGAGACGCCACTCTAGAAGGAGCGCTCCATCTTGCTCTCCCCAGTACGACAGTCTTACTCTACAATTTAGTGGTAGGCCCCTCTACCTAAGTTACAATGCGTTCTGCAAATTCTGCAATGGAGCACTATTGTTGCAATTTTGATTTGTTTCCTAGCGCTGCTGATTCTCGCTCCTTTGTTCTCGTGTTCCAGTAATCACATAGAATTTATACAGCCAGCCTGCTCGCGGGTAAGGCCTCCATGTACTTAAGAAATGTATGTCTTCTTTTAATTAATGAGGCTGATGTACAGTTTCTTACATTGGCTCAAACGCGATTTTCAAACGTGATCTTTTTACTAGCATTCACGAATTCACCCAGTACGTTTATAATTTTGAATTTCGAATGTTTTTTCGTTATCAACGTTTAATAGGTTTTATAATTCGATTGTAATGTCGAATATCGAATTAATTCCTAATTAAATGAGACCAAATTCTCTTATTCGTTACGTAATTTTTGCTAATTGCATAAGTAGTAATTGCTTGATTTGGCTGTTATATAACTTTATGTAATACATGCAAGTTTGTGTTCTTTGCAATTGTTTCGCGATCAGATCACATACCACTGTGTAAATGTAAATTTTCTCTACCAATTGTGCCTGTTCATCAGTCATGCAATACTACTGAATACAACAATGTCGAAATATTGGTTGTCCTCTCTAGTGACCAGAGACTATGTAAATAACGAGATAGAACACGTGCAGAAATAACTATGAGCTGAAATTCCTGCAATCAAAGTTAGTTCTAGGTAGATAAAATATCAAAATGTGTATAACATATGATGCAAATTACACAAAATTGAAGTTCTAGAAAAAGAAAATAATATGTTGACGCTTTTAATGATTCTCTTAAAATTTAATCCATGTTTTTATTTGTCCCTTTTGGTAAGCGCGGGGTGCAGTCTCAATGCGTCTTTTTCATTTTTTTTTCTCTAGCCCACTGTGTCCCACTGCTGGGCAAAGGCCTCCCCCAAATCCTTCCACGACTCTCTATTCTTTTTCATTTACCCAATTAAAATATCTCAGTTATTCATAGGCCACAAGACAACGTGTTTTGTTTCGACAAGGACAACAGCATTCAACAGCTATTCGTTGTCAGCTTAGCTTTAAGGTTATTAAATATACATTACAGTTATAATCACCATCACAATATATTGACACAATGTATTGCCTGTTATGAATTAGTTATTTTCAAAGGTTTAGTGTAAGCAACGATAATTGTAGATTTATTTTTCTAACTCGTGGACATTGGCACAAATTATGAAGAGTCATCGGAATTCTCAAAAATGTAGATGTACTTTAAAGCGTAGCCTCATACATTTGATATCAAAAATAAAGTACAATTCTAAAGTTAGAAAGTGGGAACTCATGATATCATTATATCGTATAAAACTGTGGCGTTATACAATATTTAAAATGGATTTAAAAATTCTTATCATAGCAAAAGACTAAAACAATAATTACATCTAAATAGTATCCCTAGCATGTAAATTTGACATGATACTAAATCTTAGAACATTTCTAGGTAGGTACTAATAGCTTAACATAGCCTTATCTGGATATTGTGGAGTAATGGTGACGTGAGTGACGAATTGTTATTATATAATACAACTTTCGACACCAAATGTTCTTAAGACACGCGAGTCTGGACTAGTTTACCGTCGTACCGATTTACTTCCTAAAGTAAGTCGGAAATACAAGATTAAAAGTTCAAAACGCAATTTTTAGCCGACTATTCAGTTTTTTACGGAATATTTACCGGGAGCATGCATTCCCTGTCGCGTTAATGCTGCCATTTTGTTTTTGCTTTCGATCTATAAATTCGTTCGGACGTTATTAGAACACTATCCCTTTAAAATCAAAGCCAGCTTTGCAAATTTTCAGTACAGATACGTGAGAAATGCATTTTCGTCAATGGGGTTAGTCCAAAATCCAATGACTAAAAGTCCGGCTCTATGGAATTGTTGATTCGTTTATGCATTTGCCCCTTTACCCGATTTCTATTTACACCTAGTATTTCTTGGTATATTATGGATTAATAACGAAATAAAATCACAAGTTATATTCTAAAAACCTGCCTCCTAATGTGTCACAGCTGCAATCGAAGATGCGATCTTAGCACCAACACTTAGGATCAATACCTAATTGTACCGTGTATTATTCTACTGTCGTTATAAGAAAGTGCGAGTATATACTATGCCTAAGCATTAAAGGTCACAACATCAAGACCCTATTTGTGTAACCTCCACAAGTGACACTTCAAAACAATGCTTTTACTAGCCTACGCCAATACCCATACCTAGTATAAATAAAATAAATAAATAAATGCGGACAACATCACATACATTGTTCTGAACCCAAAGTAAGTTGCTAAAGCACTTGAGTTATGGAGTTCAGATACAACGAAGGTACCACAAACACCCAGACCCGAGACAATGTAGAAATAAGAATTTTTACATTGACCCGACCGGGGATCGAACCCGGGACCTCAGAGTTAGCGACACCTTGAAACCGGTGCGTACGCCACTCGACCACGGAGGTCGTCATAGTAGTATGATCCTACTAATCTTATAAACGCGAAAGTTTGTACGTTTGGATATTTTTTCCTCTTTCACGTAAGAAACACTGAACGGATTTAGGTGAACCTTGGTACAGGTAGTTTATAACTAGGATTAACATCAACCCTGGGATCATTTTTGACTTGTAGCCATCGGGCTCGCGGGCAATAGCTAGACTTATATATCAACTTACCAGGTACATGCTCGTCGTTGAACGTGACCCTGACGGTGTGCGGTCGCGGCAGGCGCGGCGTGAACGCGGCGGCGTACCGGTGACCGCCGAGGGGCCGCACTGAGCTCGCCACCAGCGCGCCATTACCGCCAGACACCTCGAGCTCCAAGTGCCCCGGCCCGGCCGTACTACCATCCACTGTTACAAGAAAATGCAGCTGTAATACACACACGCTGTGCGTTTTATTGGAATCGCTCGACTAGTTTTTGGAGCCACCCGGTGTCCTTAATCATGAGCTGATCCGGCGCGGGGATCGCGAGTCGAACTAGTAAGAATTTGCGTCTCGAAAGTTATTACTAAACGAGAAGGTCAACAGACAGAAATGCAGACACCTGCAATTCTTGGGGGTAACCTTTTTAGAAGTCGCTTAATACCAGATGGAGATCACGTGTGAGAATGTCAAATCTTAATAAAGCACCAAAAAGACTGAGTTGAAGTAAAGTACGTATTCTACTTAAAGATGAATTTTTATACTTTGATTTTATCTAAAGATGCTCAAATTCCTTATTCTGATTACCGACGTGTAATGGTCAAGAAAATGAGGTAAAAAGTAACGATATAATTATTATAAATTATACATCCGCGGTAAACGTATATTATAATAGCCGTCTATTATCGTCACGTCATGCCATTAAAGCGGCATACCGTGATTTCGTAGAAGTCTAATGTTTGAAGTGTTAAATCATGTATGTCTCCGAGAATATGTAATGTTTCTGTTTTATTTATTTGACACTCGCAGACTAATCCCCTTCTTTCCAAAATCGTAAACGAAAAGTAACACGCAATTCTCACGTGTGAATTTCCGGGTTTTTTTTATGTGTTTCACAAAGTATTTATTAAATATATAGACTCTGCATACCTACTAATAATTAACACAAACAATATTTGAGGCTTTTGTAAAAAGGAAAACTTTCGGCTTTACAGTAGTTTTAGCTTGATCCTTGAATGACAAAAGGTCAGTTTTATTGTTTTCTATTATTGGGGAGACGAAACTATATGGGGAGAGACTGGAGTCCAGCGGTGGGATAATTAAAGGATACAACATTTATTAAGTATTTATTAAAACGCTTTGATTAATTACGTCAACATACAGTTCATAATTTTATGACCGTTAATTATTCTTAATACTGGAAGTGGTGAATAATTTCAGAGTTTCTTGGAAAATTTACCAAATTTCTAGTTGACGTTTCAATTGGCGAGTACCCAAACATCTTAAACAGCTATCCACCGAACCTGGTAGATGACTTATTAAAATTTATCATAATATTAAGAAATTTACGAAGCTTCAGTACTCTTTACATTAACTTTCGTTGTAACAGAGACAGATCATTATTTAGTGAAGTAAGTGTAGGGTAGATGAAATAAAAGAGGCGTAATAAAGCGGCTTTCCAGTTATTGCAATTACAAAAGCAAAACACTCACCTATGAACTCCACTGGTTGTCCTACAATTCCTTTATAAGTTGGTTGTACAATTATTCCTTTTGCACCTCTGTTATTATCCCTTTGAATTGGTCTGAAAATAAAAACCCTATTTATATAAACCTTAACAAATCTTAAATTACAGTGTCCTAATTAAACGAAATTTTCCTTGCACAATTGCAGGACGCGATAAAATAAAATTGCCTCATAATTTTACATTGTTGAACTTATAAAATATTTTCATCTTTTTTCGTGAATAAAAATAGTTTTGTAAGAATGGACTATAAAATTTATACGATCATGAAACTGTCTGCAGTGTTCAACAGCTTTCTGTTTTCAGTAGAGACTAATCACGGGAACCTCTGTTCGGACTTTCATTTTGAACCTTTATCTCGAGTAATGTGAATGCATTCGTGTAAATTATTAGAGAGCGCCAGTGTACCGTTTACTTTCCTTCCATTACATACATTTTCTTATTTTCAAAATACTGTTTTTCAATGTGATGCATTTGGTGAAATTATCACAATATGCATTACCATTTAAAGATCCTACTGAAATTGGTATACGAAGAATTTACTTCCTAGGAAGCAATAGGGCTTAACCTCATGTGTATTTTTTTACTTGTACTTGTATTTAAAATGCTAGCTTTTTCTGGACTAACCGAATCTTACTAGGTTTGGTACGGTCTCTACCTGAAACGTGCGTGTGCGGCATCCGTTTCAGTGCGGGCCCCCCCGGTAGGGTCGCGGGGGGGCCTATTGGATAAAAAAGACTGCTGCTGCTGCTTCTCCTCCACGCTGCTGTACGAAGAGTCGCGCACCACGTACGTGCTCTCACGGACTTCGCGCTTACTGAACTCTTGCTGCAAGAGATAAAAACATGAAGTACCGTTTATTTATAAAAGGAGGTTTTATGTCTAGAATACAAAAAGATTGCGAAACTTTTACATGGCATCGATTTTGGATTTCGAACCGGTTAATATAATATGTATAAAACAAAAAGAAATATCTGAAAACCAGATTTGCAACAGTAAATAGATTTAAAAGCCAAAACTCAACTAGGTAATTGACAATAATAGCGCAATAACGGTATCATTTACAAACATGTTATGCGACTGAATTATAGCCCGAAATGAACTAACGAACCGACTGTTTTACGTGGAACTTATCACTGCTTCGCAAATTCTATTAAATAACTTATTACAGGGAGTCAAACACTATTAACATGTTGACTGCCTGCCCGGCAATAATGTCCGGTACTTAGAAGTATCATTTGTCCCTTGGGGGGGTCAAAATGGCCGCACTACGAACCGTGTAGGGGCATCAATTGTACGCCATCAAGGGGCACGCACCTGGGTATACCGTGTACCGTGTACCCGAGTATCTACGGTACGCGGTAAACGCGGCGTACGCACGTAGCAGTCGGGTTTACGTTCGGTGCCAATAATGTTAGACGTGGCTTCAAGTTTTATACGACTTCGTGTAAGATTCTCATGTTATTATTACCTAAATGTTTTATGTCCGTGAATAGGTTTTGCAATGAAACTCTCAAGTGTTTCCGTAAGGATGTAATTCGAAACTTTTGGGGGAATAATATCGAAATTATTGTACTTTTAAATCTTTGATGGTCTTGAAAAGTTGTATACTTTTTTATTCTTATGTAAGTATTAAATACGACATAGATTAGTAACATTTCTGTAGAACTATTTTTTAAATCATTGTTGAGAACAACTTACTTACGCGTATTTATCGGTGTCGCCCGACCCGAGTGACGATATTTTGATCATGAATCCGTTTTTATTTACTAAAGTTATTACTCTAAAGTATTTGTTTTTGTTCTGTGCATTTATTTTAATACGAATTGCTTCACATAAGCAACTAAAATCAATAACCATACCTTCTTTACTACATACGCGAGTTACGACCACCAAGATTATCGCTAGCTATATAAATAAGTGTATATACTTACTTAGAATAAGTACTGACTACAACAAACTCAAGTCAATGGTCGTAATCTTAATCGCGGGAAGTTATCCCGTCGTAGCGAGTAGCGACAGAGGGTAACTATGAGACTGGGTGAAGGACCATAACTATGGGAGTCACGCACAATGTTTACATACTTGGTACTTGTTTCAAAACTGAGTTATAATACTGTACAAAGGGGTGAATAGGCGGGGGAAATGGAGAAGGGTTTTGTTATGGTTTTAATATGTTTTTTAGTATAAATTAATAGATTACGACGACGAGGGCTTGTTGTTTTGTAATTTATAAGAAAGCAATTTTTGTATAAAAATATGGCGCGTAACCGACACAGGCGATTGAAGTAAAACTTTTTTGAAAATGATTGACAGACTTGTGTTAAAACTACTTGTCTATCGAAAAAAATAAAAATATTCAAAAACCGGGTGGTACAGAAATGTGACGCCACATTACCGTAATGGAGTCTCGCCTAAAGAAGTTTCTCTTCAAAAATAAAAGACGCGACAAAACGAAGGTAGTCTGTCAATTCCGTTACTATTTGTAACGGAATTGATAGTCTCTATTTAGTATTTACCCCATTTTGTTCGGAATAGTATGTTTCAATTAAAAGCATCAGGGCCCCAATTCTGCTATTTACAACGGCCGATGAATGAATGAAATTTGGCTTAAAATTACATTTTTCGTATTCTCTTAAGCATTTTTCTACACAATAATTGTAAATTCAGTACGGGACGGTACACTCGAGGTCAATACAATTAACTTCCAATTATTGTATTGGCAAAATGCTTTATAGAATAGGAATAATTTCAAATTTAATCCAATTGCCATTCATTCATCGGCCATTGTAAAATAGCAGAATCGGGGCCCTGGTATCTCTACTATTACTTATGACCTAAAAATAATGATTCCTATAAACTATACATTTTTCGATGGTCATCTTTATTTAAAAGTAAAACTCCCATTATCCTTTTTGTAAGGTACATTTAATTGTACGCTCGTGTAAGTATAAGTGTACTCATTACAACTTTTATATTTAAATACATTCCTTTATTTGTACACAGACCGCCCGTAAAATGTGGACTGTTTGTTGATATTCACATATTTACTTTTGAATGTTAAATGTATAAAATAATTTGGATTTATAATCGTATTTGTATATTTTGCAAGTTTTACATTCGTAATTCGTGAAAATATTATTATAAATAGTAAATACTTCATGACGATTTATTTTATATTCAGTTATTAGTTTGACATTTAGCTTAGAAAGCAGTTGCAGTTCTGTAACCATGACAATTTCGCTTTTTTTTTAAGGTAACAAATCATAGACGAGTCAGTTATCTGCAATTGGCTACAAACTTATACGTTGCAGAGGTACCTAATCCGTATATCTTAAAAAGAAGCAAGGTAGTCAGAAGATCAAAAAGACCTCGACATATCCATAATAATTTCCTGAATACTCGTATTGATCAGTTTTTATAACACTTACCCTGCTAGTATACGTGTCGGAGTCTCTATCGTCTGCCAACCGATCAAGTTGTCTATTAAACGAGTCACGAGAGTAATCGGTGAACTTATTCAGTTGCGTGTTGCGTTTCGTTTCTCGGTCCAGCGTGCTCTGTCCCGGAAAACGTTCCGGCGGGTTTGTATCCAGGCTGCAAAAAATGATAATGGCAATAATTAATTGACCTCATTTTGACTGGTCTATTGGCCTAGTGGGTTCGATTCCCACCCAGGGCAAATTTTTTAATCAGTGCGATGATGTTTTGTTTCTGGGTGTTTTTTTTTTATATGAATATACTTGAAGAAAATAAGTACCTAGGCTTATCAGTGCTTTAGTGTGTGTCTATGATTACCAACTCATGATACAAGCTTTTAGTTTGAAACTAGTATTGAATATTATCATTAATCAATAATGACGATATATTCTTTATTATATTTGTTTACATTATTTTTCTATTAACGCACTACTCTGAAAAAATCTGTTCTCATTCAGAAAAGTAACGACATCGACAATTTAAAGTGATTTCAGAGTCGAAAATTAATGCAAGGTAGATTTATAAAAACCGCAGAATACATTCATCTACGTTGAATCTACTTTAGGATCATTAATCAAGCTTTGTAGTGTATCCTTTGTGGCGATATTATCAATATCTCACCTGTGGCTGCTCATCATTTGTCTTGTTTTTTCTATGCTGTCCCGGTCTCTGCGCGGGTGATAGGACTTCCCGCCGGGGTCACCTGGACCTGTATCGATACCATTGTTAATAAAAGCGTATTTTTCACAATGTTTTGGAATTACTCCTCAAACGAGTATAGACAAAAATGGAAATTAAGTAAGAAAACTGAATCTCCATTTTCTGGTCCATCTGTTCAGTAAAAATAAATGGAGACTAAGCAGCGGTTGATACGCTCACTTATTTATAGGTTACGATTTTTTTGCTAGTCTATTTCTCTACCTTATTTTTATGAAAGCTATAAAGGTTGTGAGTCAAAAGAAAAGTCAACTGGTGTTTTGTTCCACTAAGTTCTCTAAAAAATGAGACTTATTATATTAATAAAAAAATTATACGTATTATTAATAAATTATACAAATTCAATCGTGAATTCAAAATGAGTGTAAGCGTACGTAAGTCGCGTCTGAATTAGACCACAACCTCCCTAAACTTATAGTGTACGCTAATTTTATGCAAATGTAGTGATGTAACTCACTAGGGCTGCCGAGCCTCCTGGCGCGATCGTTTTCCAGGGACGAGAGTGGGCTCTGGTCCAAATTGTCCTGGGAACCGCTGTACGAACTGTACATCTTGTAGTTGGAACGTTTCTCCACTACACGCTTCGTGGTCGTGACCGGGCTGCCGTATCTCTCCGTCGGACTGTTCACCCTGGGAAAATAATGTGCTTTTGATATTATGAAGTCGTAAATGAACAGATTAAGCACGACTATTTTTGTTATGATATTTAGTTTCAGGTCTTATCTGTTAAGCTCTAATTATGGCAAAATTGGGCAGACCTTTGTTTACTACCTATTTCCTCAAATACAATACGCGTGTAATATTTTGTTATTTATTGCCTACTACGTACCTACGTATTTGGGAGTATTCATGTTTGTGACATTTAATCCCTATGGCCCGTTATAAAACACAATATGATATCGTATCATACGGAGTATAATATTTTATTGCACATCAGCGTACTATAAAATGTATTACGACAAAAGTAATATCTGAAACAAAATTGAAAATGGCTTCACTAATCCATTACTCCAATAAACTCTTTATACTCAAATTGCATAATACGAGAACTAATAATGTCGCAATATATTAAAAGAGAATACATTTTTATTCCTGGATATACCGCAATACGGCTGAAACTATGTAAAATGAAAATTGATTTACAACGTAAATATGAGCCAAGTACTGCGCGGGCTTTAAATATAAATTAATTAATTAACATTCGGGAAATATGGTTTTGGTATTCGCACGTACCTTATAATAGGGCTGGCGGTTCTGTTCAGCGGGCTTTCTTTCCTGCCGAGGGGGCTCGAGGTCCGTCCTACCGGACTGGTGGCGCGGTACGGGGAGCTCGCTCGATATGGGCTGTCAGACCTGTTCACGTCCAACCGGGACCCGTTCCCCAAATGTTTCGTCGTTATTGGACTCGCAGTCCTGTTTCTCGGACTCTCTGACCCGTATCTCGTGTAAGTTTCCTTCTTAGTGGCCTTTGATGTTGAGTACGCGGAATCCGTCACGTCGTAATTCTTTTCTTTGACATCCGACCCGTAAGTGGACTTGTAATAATCGCTGGAATCACGTCTCTCTTCCCGACGGTCGACTGAATTCGTACTGTGTTTGTTTGATTCGTATAAATTATACTGATTCATAGGACTCTCGGATCTCAAACGCGTTACTGGAACAAACGGAGAAGGTTACATAAACTGTATCAAAGAAACTTTTGATCTATTTCTGCTGTTAGTTAACTTGTTGTAGATGCTGACCTGGACTAGATATCCTTGCGTAAGCTGGTGAGGGGCTGGAGCTGTCGCGAGGCTTCTTAGACCGGGAGCCCACCCTGAACATGTGCGGGGAGCCGTGAACATCGTACCCGTTGAAGTAGATATACAACTGAAAAAACGATTGTTAAACCTTACAGTCTTAAAAATTAAATTACAAAAAAACATTTTTCTTCAATTTTCGAGACAAGCTACAAGGATTGAAGAGGATTACTTAATTATTATGTGTATGTAAAGCCCTTTGTTTCTTGACTCGTGATATTGAAAGGTTAATTAAATGACAAGTTGTCGTAAAAACCTTGACTTGACGTATCAAAGTCATTCAGTGTATTTCGGGACACTGTAATAACTTTTTACTGACGTAATATGACGTCTTTGAAATAAAAATTATGACGTCAACAACGTTATTGTTTTTTGTTTACAAATTTGGAATTCGTTATTCCTCTTAATTTGAGAAACATGGCTAAAGCGTAAAGCACGTTTATTGGCTCAAAGCAATGATGCATAAGAATCTGGCCACCTGGAGTTCAAAAAACTTGGGCCTTTAGACATTGACTAGCAGAAGCTAGTAAACTCTTTCACTTCGGACCTGTAAAGAAACATCTATGCATAATATAGTATGAGATAGTTACCCTATGTTTTCCAGGTGCCTTAGGCATGAAGGTAGCGCGGTATTTGGTAGCGGAGAGTTTCTCCAGCGCGCACATGACACTTCTCTTGTCATGCACTATGTCCAGCTGTAAGTCACCCTTTACTCCACACCCGCTAGTATCCAGTTCAAAAGAGTGAGGCTTAAGAGGCTCTGCGCCTTCCAAAGCTCCCGGGCTTAACCGGACTCCATGAGGATCAAAAACTTCACAAGTGAATGGCCCTCCCTGTAACAAAGATTTAATAGTTTAAATATTTGTTCAATTTTCTGACTTAGTCTAGTCAGAAACTGGTTTACTTAATAAAAACTGGAATAAAAATTTTGGAGAATACTGGTTTTAGTGTGTATTTCAACCTCTATAAGTAGACATGTCACGTAATTTTGTGCAATATCACTTATTAGATATTGTGGAATATATTTCGATGGTTTTCGGAATAGGTAAACACCCACGGCAATGATGATGTTGTGTTTTTCTCAAAAGGAACAGGAAGATGAAAGTACTAAGTATGAGTTTGTTCATTACTTTAAAACTTATAATTGACTTGCCTGTATATGATCTCCTTTATAAGTGATAGCGATGGTCCAGGTGCCAGCCTCGTCGGGCTGGAAGGTGGCGCTGGAGGCGGTGGTGCCGGGCGCGGAGGGCGGCGGGTGACGCGGCTCTAACGGCACCGCGCGACCGCTGGGCGAGTGAGCTGTCACGTCGATGTCTTCTCTTCTTGGTGCTCCTAGAATTAAAGAAAAGAGAAAAAATTTATACCTGACTGATAATGTAAGAAAAATCAATGTTTCGAACATAACTGAGTGATAGGGTGTTTGATAAACTAATGTTGATTACACAATGACGAATTTTCCGTAAGGTTTGAAACCAATAAGTTCATGTCTCGATCTATTAACGGTAGTGTGCAGGTAATTTTAAGTCTATTAAACTCAGCTTTAATTGGCTTTACAGTCATAAAATTATTTTATAAGAATGATTAATATTTGACTTTAAAAAAAATACCAATTCCAATGTTTCTGCTTTGTATACGTACATAACGAAACATCCCGTTTAGTGTTCTTTTAAAAGTAGTAAAGTTAAAAAAGTGTAATTTATATCATACTAGCTGGGGCCCGCGACTTCGTCCCCGTGGGTAGAAGATATAAATTATGATGTATACCTGCCCTGTTTTTTTTTCACATTTTTTATTGTATCATCGCTCCTATTAATCGCAGCGTGATGGTTTATAGCCTAAAGCCTTCCTCGATGAAAGGTCTATTCAACTCAAAAATATTTTTTCCATTTGGACCAGTAGTTCCTAAGATTAGCGCGTTCAAACAAACAAACAAACAAACTAGCAAACTCTTCAGCTTTATATATCAGTATAGAAGTATAGATATAGATATAGATGGCAGAATCCACTATCTGCATCATCTGCATGCATACATATTGTACGTATACAGTGTTCATGTTCAAAGGTCAATTGATTGTAAGGAGTGTTTCCTACATGCATGAGCTAAGGGCATAGTGATGTCATCGAATTGAATCAGTGTTGTGTACATACCTGTAGCACTGACTAGCACTTCCACGATGCTCCCTATGGCACACGGCGCCATGCCTGGCGGAGGCACAGACACGAGCCTTGGTAATACCCTGAAGAAATATCTTCCGTCCACCCTGGAACAATCAACAACTGATATATTGCTGAAATGAAGTTTGCTACTGGAAAAAAGGCTCTCAAACAAACATAGTAGGTTAGACGCATCAAACATACAAATTCGTTAAACAACGTAACTTGAATAATTACTAAAGTGGAAGGTAATAATTGATTGTTGTGTGATAGAGCTAAACAGCATCAACAACAATGTTATACAATTCATCATTACCTTTGAATAAAACAACCTCAAATAACACTGCATTTAAAATATTTAATTAACTTAATAAGCCAGTAATAAAAGTTAAAGTACTCGAAAACATGTAGCAGACGAACTCTATAGGTAATTCAATAAAATGTCTTAAGACAAGGACCTTTTTTTATCGTCTCTAATAAAACGTTAATAAAAGAATACCTGATATCGTCAACTGTGAGGACTATTTCGTGCATGCCAGCATGTTCGGGGACGAACTCGCCGGCGCCTCGTGCATCGAGTTTCAGTCTAGACTCCTGCTCCAGAGGGTTCACAATAGAGACCTTCACGTCAGATATGGACAAGTCGTTTGACACACTCTCGATCTTAATGTACGTCTGAAAGGCAATGAATTGGACGATTGTTTAGACAGCTGTTTTGAACATTCAATGTTAAAGAACTAGTGACGTAGCTCAAGGATGATGAACGATGAACGATATAATGTGATGTAACTTTCTTTCTTACAAAAAAATGGGAATTTCCCGCACTAGTTTCTGATTCACCCGTAGCGAAAAGTGCTTGCCGTAAACATTGGAAATGAAAAGCTAATTTCGCTAGTTACTTTGAACAAGCGCTGACCACATGTTAATTATAAGTTGGTGCTCATTCTAACCGAAAACTGGTAGCAGTTAGCAATTCGAAAATTTTAATGCAAAAACACGTTTACGTTAGGAATTCCTTATTTTACAGCGCAATTGAAAACTAAATTTTCCTTTGTCCTTTTTAATAAAAAAATATTAATAGGCTGACGGGAATTTTCTCCTTTTTGTCTTATATACCGTTAATAAAAGATAGCTAAGAGTTCTTGTTAGGTATTTTGTGTAGGTATTTCAGGATTTTCGTTTAATACCTAAATCATTTGATAAAATTCTCATTAATCTTTTCTTCTGTCGGAAATATCAAATGGGGCGCTTCCGTCTGTGATAGTCATCGCGCATCGGGGGAGTTTTATAAGGCTTCCGTTTTCCCGTTTGAAGTTGAGTCTCATAAAAATACAGATAAATTAGCTATCTAAACCTTGAGAGATCAATGCTCTTACAGTTTGCCTTTAATTCGATGAAGATAGCAATGTATTTTTAGCTTAATTGAATGGCATTTTCTTCTATCAGCTTAATGGGCACCTGCATGTCCAATATAGTTTCCTACCCTACCTATAATATAGTTTTAGTTAAATAAAATACGTTCCTTAATAAAATAGCACTAGACTTTATTGTTTCGATCTTTAAGTTTAGATGTGTTATTTCTAACTGACTTTATCCTAACTCTCCATGTACCGTGCGAGCGTGATAGCGTACTACACTTCTCGTAGCAGCGTCTCGCTTACACAACATTCACTTCACCTGAAAGGTTTTGATTTCAGGTCTTCTAGACTTTTCATCACTATGAATGTTATTTTATTGTACTTACAGGTTCTCCAACTCTTCCAGAGGTGGAATCCAATGCGACTCGTAACATGTCATGTACAGGCGGACGTGGGGGCACATTCTTAAGCTGTGTGGCCCACGCCATCACCCCTAGGTGCTCAACATCGCTCTGGCTGAGGTCACGAGCTGACAGTACTGGTTGCACACCTGGGCGGAGAAGGAATGATATGATATGGGAAAAATTTTGGCACTACTACGATATTTGTATTTAGCAAGTATAATATACGTCAAGCATAAGACGAAATTTCAAGCTCCTTTTAAATCAATTTCATTTATTTCTCTCTCTCTCCTGTCTAGCTCAATATACGCTGGGCCAAGCTTCTTTTGCAATATTTATTACTCTTAGTTTATTACTATTAGTCTTTCTACCATGTCATTTGTGAGTTTCAGATTATATTAAACTAAGAGCTATGTAATTGGTTTCTTTTATTTTGCTTATGAAATATGGGCGTTGGTATAAGACTTCAATATTGAATCGCAATTTTATTTTAAATATTAAGGCTAGCTGAAAACTGATTGACGCTTTAATATTGGAGCAGCACAATTTGTAATTATCACGGGATAGTCAGCACTTTTGATCATAACTGTAAATATAATATTTTACCAAACATTTCATGCGGTGACAACTTGACACTGTTTACCACAGCACAATGTGTTGTATAAGCATACCTACGTCCAAATTTCCCCGACAAATTGCTGCGTCATATTCCATTGACGAAAATCGATGTTATTGCAACCCTACCTATTATTTATTGTGCTCGTGAATCAAGCAATGACTGCAATAAATTATCAGGACGTGGTGTCGAAGAGTCCGATGTAAAAATTATGTATGAGGGTAGTTTAACATATCATTGAATACCGATGATACGTGATCAGTAAACATTGTTATGGTAATTTGTCAGGTGGCATTCTGATTTAGTTTTGGGTATCAATTATGTTAAATAGTAGTCGAGCGAGATTTGTGTGTGTTTTATTTCGTTTTTTTATTAGTAACAAATATAGTGGTGACCACTACGGCACGACGTGTCGAGGGTTCGAACCTAAGCATAAAAAGAACATAATTGGTGTGATGCACATAACAATACGCTTGCCCTGAGGTGTCTTTGCGAATCTGACTTGAATGTTTGTGATATCCCCGCGATAAAGGATTAACTTTCTTATTAGTACAGTATTTAAAAAAAAATAACTAACTAGTTATTATATTTACTGAACTGTCGAGCTTAGGTCAGGCAAATTGCGGAATGAAATATATTGTAACGTGCTGTAAAATCGGTCCACAGTACACAGTATGTCTCCAGAGCGACTTAATAATCAACCTAACTAGTTTGAGTTAACTACTTAACATTGTTGAGCTTTCTTTTCAGACTTAATGTACAGTCAGCAACAAATCTATGAACATTGTTAGATTTACAAGGCTCCGCGAAAAATCCAATATCAAAGATTACAAAGTAGTTTCAACGACAGAAATCTCCAGAAAACACCTTTAAAATGGTTTAAAACCAAAGTCAACCGACTTAAAAATGGCGAGAGCCCACAATATGTCTGTATTTTGTTCTTCTATGTACCTCAGAACTTCGGCGATTTTATTGATACTTTTTTTAAAGACAGTGTTTATCACAGTAGATTTATCTGAACTCGGATGTATGCTTTTGCTGTCAAAAAATATTATTGGAAGAGTTCAATCCGTCTTTATAAACATTTCTTGCTGATCCCTGAAAGAAGATACCGATATAATTACCAATTTTTTTAGCAGCGTCGATAGCCATCTGGTTGTTCTCCTCCCACCGGGCAGGGTCTCTCCGAAGCCGGCTGGGAGGTGGTGCAGGGCCTCCAAGCGAGCGCACCAGCTCGTTTGACACCCGACCGTCATTCCAGTCAGTCTGACAACAAATAGAATAAGTCTCACTTGATCTATGGTAATATTACATCTGGTAGGATTCTATTCAGTGGATCTATCGCCTCTTAAAGTAATATTATTGCAGTTTTTAAACAGAGATTCCGCTCTAACTCATGTAGTGCACTGGTACTTAATTTTTTAAACAGCCAATTATAAAAATAACTTCAGCTTATTGATTGGGTGTTCTACGAATGGGCCGCCCACTATCACTTCAAATAAGATTGCAATTGTTGAAGCAATACATTGCATAGGTGTACGCCTTTTTCCACAGTTAAAACAGTTACTTTAGGAGGTAGCAGTATCAGGCTCAAGGGTAGGCTGTGGTGGTCATGATCTTGATACGAAGAGCAAAACTCGGTAAGTATGAGTCCGACTCATACTTACCGAAAAGAAACTAATTATAATTATTTAGATGGCATTATTTGTATGGGTTTGTCAACCGCAAATTTATTTGTGACCCACCAGCAAATTTATGACCGTCGTACAACCATTGCTTAACCTCAATCTTTATTTTTTGAATTTATTGTTATAGTGTCATATGTATACATTTTGAACCGTCTAGCTTGTCACCGTTCATGAGATACAGGCTGGTGATGGCTAGCTAGACGGACAGATGAACGGACGTACTTTACTAAAGGGGTTTCGTTTTAACACTTTCTGTACAAACCCTAATAAATAATATTGAAATACACAGTGAAGGTATGTTCACCAATACTATTGGGTGGTTTGCGGTAATATTAACAACTATGAGTAATTGAAAATGCATTAATATTTTGTATTCCGGTAATGCTTTCAAATGTTATTTGGAACATGCGCGAGTAAATTAGAATTTAACAAAGTGTGATTTTAATCAAACAAAATGGTGACCAAAACTCTATAGGGATATTAAAATGTTATGAAATGAAAATAACTAAATTGCAAATAGTGCTTTGGTACAAAATATATATAAATTAATTTGGTTTCACAAAAGGGTGTTTTGATGACAAATTTTCAACAAAAAGCTATTAATATACAGTCTCTTTTTTAAAACATTATACATGGTGTGCAAAATGGATGCAAATGCAAACTGAGTATTACTTAGTGAACCAGGCACAAACTACTCAAATGAAGCTTATTCACTTTATAGTGTTGTTACAAAAGCTAGTGCTATTATCACAAAGATTTCGTGAGACTGTAGTTGATTTCACGATGCATCGTAAACATTGAAACGTGACTGAATAACTCAGTAGGTATTTGTTAAATTATATTATTTGTAGTCGGTTGCGACAACAGCTGAGATATGCGTTTGGCTGCCTTCACCTATTCAAGTGACGTAATGTATGTGGAGGAAAGAAAATGCCTATAGCTATGATTATCTGATCGTGTCCAACACCTACATAATTAGTCTAATAAGGTAATCTTGGTAAATGAGCGAAGCTTACAGTGAAATTTGTGATTCCTCTTTCTAGTCTCGAGTTGACCCATTCGAGAGTTGATTTGAATCCGGGGGAATCTGGCTTCATGAAGTAGGAGAGGTACGTCATTCCGGACAGCTCGTCCAGCCAGGGTGAGGCCAGGTACTCCGGCTCCAGCACCATCGGCACCTCCAGCTCGCGGTGCGCTAGCCTCATCGCGCGCCGACAGTTCTCAACAGCCTCGTGACGGTCTGCATACAAAAATAAGTGAATTATACTCTCACACGCTAATATAACGCAAACAAAGTACTTATTCTACGTTATCAATCTTCTCACGGATATTAAAAAGTCTGCGCTCGAGACATTTAGAAAACTGCAGCAAACGTTCGACTCGGTTCACAAGGCAAAAACCGTTGCCTATTAATTTCATAAAATCTATTTACGTTACGCCCTTACAGAATTTCCAATTACTTTTAAAGTCTGCTCGGAACGTTCTACCGTGTAATGAAATCTGTCATAATCAATACTGACTGAGTTCCCGCCAGTGCGGGAAAATGCCCGGTTTGCAGTAGTCGAGTAATGCGGAGAGGAGTACGCCGCTGTTCCAATCGGTCGTCAAGTTGTTGACGCGGCACTCCGGCATCGCCGCCTGCAGCCACGATAGCATCAACTTTCTGCAAGCAAACACCAATAAACGTGCAATTTGCCACTCACTCGCCGCCGCCGCCGCCGCGCCGTTAACACTCGCCCAGCGGATTATACAGTTCCATTTCTAGTTTCAGCTTAGCACTTGTTAGCGTTCAACAGATTACATGAATAAACTATGATGGAAACACTCATAACTATTCAGGGAATAATAAGCGTGAACGCTAACATTTGTGGATGTTTCGTAATAAAATGTGTTTCTAATAACTTCCTCTCTAACATTACTTAACATAGGTAGCTAGGTACCTGCATAACCTATGTATAATATCCAAGTATATAAGTTCTTATATAAAACTACATAATCTTAAGCTGTTAAAACCAGTCATTAGTTCTAAACGGCGGGGTTGTTAGGCAAGCTCACGGAGCGTGTCCTAGGTGCATTTATTTTAAACGCAGCCTAGATACATGAACGGGTGCGCCGGCGCAGGCGTGTCGCGCTAATTGCCTTTACACCAAATAAACGCTACTTTTAGATACAGTTAGTTATAAATCAAGGTTTATTGATTTAGAAGATGTACGGCATTACATCATTGACCTTACTTGGTTCGCATGAATTCATTGCATCTTCAACTCGTTATTATGCATTGTTATTTTTTTTGTCTTTGTTCAATTGATGTCTACAGGAGATTGTGTTTTATTAACTTAGGTTTTTGTACTTTCCGGATGCATGAAATTATGTAGGATTAACGTATACATCGCAAACTACATAAACACGCAAAGTAAAAAAAAGTTTAGGTCGGTTTTCATTGAAAACACCATGTTTATACATATCGTATCTGTTGACACACCATTATCGGTGAATGTATGCGTATTGCCTATTACTTAATTAGCATAACATTAAAGTATCAAGTGCCTGTATAGATCGTAACGTAAACATAATTAGCATTTCATGGCTAAAAAGCCTTACCTTGGTGGGAATTTGCTGCGCCCGATCTGGTAGCGGACGATTAGAGACCAAATCAAACCGAGTATGAGTTTCAGATTACCGTTCACGATGTCGACGTTACCTAGAAACAAAATTAATTAAATGGATATTAAAAATCTATAAAATAATAGATTAAATATTAATTTTATTTTATACCTCTTTATCTTATTTCACCCTATTATATATGGATTTATTATTAAACCTAGACTTGAGATAATATTACGGTATGTTAGGTTCTTAAACAAGCGATATATATGCTGTCAATTAAAATAAATTAATAATGATATCAACACATGCATTCAATTACTATTCCAGTCTGCGTAGATTGGAAGAGTGGGCATTAAGCCTTGCTTTTGAACCAAAATAATAATGATCTTACTTACTTACATTTTAAGATGCTGATTAGACATTTAGAAACGAAGTTTTACGATAAGTCTTCCAGTTCGTCTTTATTAAATTTTTTTTAAAGTAGTAGAGATACCCAATTATAAATAGTCCTGAATGTTCAAACTTTCGTACCGATATTAACAAGTTTGACTCCATCATCTTCAATGGCCTGCAGCGCCGTGGTGACATTCTCCAGTTTGTGGTGTTGGTTCGTTGGGTTGTGACTCCAGCCCTTCAGCTTCCGGCCTTGCAGGGCTTCCACCAGCGCACATAAAACTGTGCCATCTCGTAAATCTTCTACTAGATCTAGAACCTAGAATACAACATTATCTTTGAATAGGAATACATGGATTTACCTATTTTTAATACATTAGTGTTTACAAATATTGCGGCCCTAAGTAAAATTAAAGTCAATGCTTAAAAAAATCTGTAGTTCGCTGACTCCTAAACTAGGTATAGACTGTTTGTTAAGAGTGAGTATTCGCATATTTCGCAACACGTTACAAAACAATAGACAGGTGTTACAGCAATTACAAAATCAATGAATCATTCAGTCGTTATAAAAGAACAGCAGTGTTAATCTGTAAACTCGTTTATCACGGCATCGTTTACCTTTATGTTCATTGGCTTCAGGGTCTCGTTGACCCAATTTCTGAAGGTGTTGGCCTGGATCTCCACCCAGAGGTCCTCGTGGCCTTTGATGGGCATGCCCTTGGCGGCGGTCCCTGCTTGGCTGCGGGCGGCGAGGCCGGCCTGCGTGCTGCGCCCCGCCGAGCCCTCGGCCGAGTGCGCCCGCACGCCCTGGTGCGTTACCCTCACCCCTTCCATACTTATCAGTTATTAATACGATATTGTCTATTTAATATCACTTTATTTTCTTTGGCACTGCACATCGTTGGCATCTGGAAAGATTTAAAGTTGATGTCACAGTAGATACTTAACCATACAACAAGAACGGGAAAGACAGTAAAAATGATTATCTACTGTTGGAGCAAAGCAATTTTAGGCGAGATTGATTTTAATTAACTGTTTATAAAATGATAATTTTTTACAGTTCATATAAATAACTAGGTAAATATTACAAACAATCCACGGTATACCATAAACTAGCCGATATAAACGGCATGGCGATTCCTCCAGTAGTGATATAATTCACCGGAGGTCGTGCGGATAGCCGATCTGCGGTAATACGGAGACATTGTTTATGCACAGACCGTTACAACCGCACCGACCACACCCATCTAATAAATATGTTAAAAGTACGCAGTTAGTTATATCAGAGAACTGCTGTATTCTTTCCAACGGTAAAAAAATGCTTTACAAATACATTTTACTATTATTAGATAAATGCGGACAACATCACATACATTGTTCTGAACCCAAAGTAAGTTGCTGAAGCACTTGTGTTATGGAATTCAGATACAACGAAGGTACCACAAACACCCAGACCCGAGACAATGCAGAAAATGTGAATTTTTACATTGACCCGACCGGGGATCGAACCCGGGACCTCAGAGCTAGCGACACCTTGAAACCGGTGCGTACGCCACTCGACCACGGAGGTCGTCTAAAGATAATTTATTATAAGTCATTTTAACATGAACAACATCTAAGAGAACTAAACACAGATTAGAACTATCTTCTCAACATGTTATATTGTACTTTAAAATATTAGAAAAGGTAATGCTTTTAAACAGCCAGTTTTAAATAAGCCATAGCCGCTACGTCACGCAACACTCGCCTTGTCGCCGAAGTCTGAACGGATCTAGAGTTTTAAGCAGATTGATGACGCATTGTCACTTCGGCTTTGATTGATGACGCCTCCCGAAACCTAACGACACTACACTGGAGTTACTTAGAACTCTATATACTGCATTATCACATCAAACTAATATTATGAAGGCAAAAGTTCGGACCTTTGGGTGTTTGTTGCTGCCTCAACGATTTCAATAAATCTAGTACAAACAGGTAGCTATTTTTTTATCCTACTGCGTCAGAAGAAGGATTATGTCTTTGAAGTTACAATTGAAGTCCACGCGAGTAAAACAGCGGGATAAAGCTATTAAGCACAACTTCGTGTGTTAGTTATAGTAATGACCAGCAGACCGTATCAATGAGATAATAATTTAATGAGTTTTTTATATGAAAACAAAGCCGGGGTAATCTACTTACGACTGGCACAGCATTATAATTACGCAGGTTGAATGTTAACCCATCTGTCGCTATAATGATTACATGACGTGATGTTTGTTATCATATTATTATTATTAAGTTTTTTCGTATTTAACTTTTCTCTTACTTAGATACAATAGAAAAGTGAAGGAAGATTTATATATTAGCATAGCACTTAGATTTAGATGCCTTGCTCACTTTTGGGTGACTAGCTTTCACGCATGGTTTCGTTTAGTTTATCGGTTATAAGGAATATGGAATCGATATCTCTTTCCTTGAGATTCAAACGCACCTCATAGGTTTAAAGATTTATATAGCTCGACAACAGACAAAGTTACTTTTGCATGCAGTATACTTGTCAAAAGTTGTCGTAATACTTATGGTTACTATAGAGTCCGAACCATTCAAACCGGAATACCATTCAGACTTATGCTTGATTGGTATAAACAATACAACATTACGCCTTACTGGAGGTAAGCCTTATCTAATTCATAGTTTCCTTTTCTTTTCGGATCTCAACTTCTGCGGGTCAATTGTTCTGGGCCCCAATTCTGCTATTTGCCATGGCCGATGAATGTATGGATATTGAATTAAATTGGCACTATTCATATTATTCTATACATTCTTTTATTGGAAATTCAGTACGGGCTGTAACACTCATGGTCAAGACAATGAATTTCCAACTGTTAATAATAAAAATAGTTTCTAATTCAATCCAATTGTCATTCATTCATTGGCTTTTGTAAATAGCAGAATCGGGGCCCAGTGATAAATAAGAGCGGGTTAAAAATTGTTCATAAATGCGATCAGTTGAAGCTGACTTCATATGACGTTTGATCAAAAGACGATTTCTATTACTGAACATACACAGTTTATTAGTCAGGAATATTCGACCAAATATTTTACCAAAGAAAAGTTGATCATGGGTAACTGAAGGTGGTTTTTTTTTGTTTGTCAACAGCTATCATGTTTCCTGAACTATAATAAAGATATAAACATTTAAAACCATCTTGAAGTTGACAATTCGCAATCAAGTTCTTCAGAACGTAGTTCTAACTGTGACTGGTGACATCGTTCCTAAGTGTAGCGATCCTGGCAACAATTATTCGCTCGAGAATACCGTCGCAGGCTGCGGCACGCACTAATTAGTCGCTGCGGCCTCGCGCACATGTTCAAAGTACTCAAAGAGACGTACCGTAGTGTTTTATTTGACAACGCGGATCGGTGACACCGTTTCTTTATGGCCGCTGCAAGAACGAGGCTTTGATGCGCTTTAGTATGACTTTACTGATGTTTTAGTGTCAGCTGTTTCAAATAGAGCATGAATTTTGCAGTTCTACAGGTTTTTAATGGCTATAAAAACTTGTTTTTAACGAACTGTCAACCTTTGCCAGGTACAAGCTCCGACTTGACTATGATCCGCGATTAAAACCCATGATCGCGATCCAGATTGAGGGTCCGCGTAAATTGATGTTCAATCAATATTGTGAGTATAGTAAGTAAGTATGGAGGCGTAATGATTTTGATCACAGATTGCGATTGAGAGGAGCGTTTACGCGACGCTTTCGCTTATTCTGTTTTAACAGTAAATTGATTTCTAATCTATTTGAGACAAAACAATAGATCTCTGATATCGTGACAACATTACAGTTTTGTAAAACGTGTGTTGCAAAGATCAGTTTTTTCACAGGCTCATTATGTCTACGTTTTTCGCATGAAGATAATTTACTACTTATCTCAGTCCGTCAAGCATTTTTATCTTGCAGAAATTGCGGTCTAGTTTGACAAGTAAATAGGTACAAACATTTTCTACATAGAGTAATGCAAGCGGTATAATATATCGTCTTTATCCTAGTTAAGTAAGCTTCGAAAAAGTTAAATGATTCTTTGGTGTTTAGGGTCCTTCTATCACTATTACAGCACAGTATCTTAGGACCGGGTATGTCTCGATGAAGCTTTTACAGATTATGAATTTCTGGTAAAGATAAAGTAAAATCAATACGGCTGGCACCATTGATTTTCATTTTAGACTTCTTACTCTCTAACATTTTAGTAGGAAACCCTTAAAATCACGAGTCAAATTTGCTGTTTTTTTTAAACTGTTTTCCTGTCCAGGTACTACCAAACTTTGTAAACTAAACACGTGTCGTTTATAAACACGCAAATAGGAACCCTAATAAGTTCTCCGAAACGTGATTTCTATTAAAAAACTGGAAAAATTTCATCGACAATCAAAGAAGTTTTCCTATTATGTAAATGAGGAAATTGCTGGGTAACGCTTGTTACTTACTTATATTTCTCTTATTAACATACACAATGCGAGGAAAGACGTTGTCACTACCTCATCTATAGGTACTAAGTAGTACGCAGACCTCTGTATATAGCAATGTGAGAAAAATGTACACAAACTCAAATGATACTACGTATTATCATGTCATATTACAGAGATCATGGTACAGCGTATTTTTTGCATGTTTTTTTCTGTTGATTATGATAGCTTTTGCAAGTTAACACAGGGTGCTTGGTTGAATTTTCAAGTACTGAGAGTCAACAGATCATGATTTTCTTGATATGCGACCCGTTCAAGAATTGCTTGTTATAGACATACATTCCTACAAACATTTGTCGCCAGACCTTAATCCAGATGTTTATTTTCGAATGATTCATGTACACAATCTGCAGCGGAACAAACCAAGTACCTACTCCGATGATGCAATCTCGATGGTAAATTAAACCTTTGTATCGGTAAAAACTCGTTTCGCTTTACTTTATCCGGAATTTATAACTAATATTTTCGCTTTAAATTGAAACCGTTCGTATATTCAATTTCACGGAAACGTAGAATTTTTCACTTCCAAAAATTCGTGTCAATGTTAGCTTTAGGTGGGACCTATGTAGATTATATCACAGTCCTTTATTTAAAACAAAATTCGCATGCATTCATAGTCACGTTTTGGGCAAAATAATAGAGAATGTCATTTGCATTAGAGCCATGTAACAAAATATGTGCATTTCCCTTAAAAATGGTAAGACGACGAAATGAATAAGTTTTGTTATAAGATATACTAATAAAAGCTTAATATGTAGAATTACTAAATAGTCAATGCCTTTCCTTAAGTTATTTTAAGTCAGGATTTTACTGTCTAACTAAACCACACGACTTACTTTACCGGATTACATAGTAAGAATGGTGGACGCAACTGCTTAGCTTATAATAACAAGACATTTTTCGGAATATCACTCTTTTTAAACAAATAGCAAATCAAAAGTGTGAAGAGCTTTGTCTTTAACGAAGCAGAACCTATTCTTTAAGTCGCCATAAATCTCTCGTTACGTATTGATTTAGTACATTATATAAACGAACGTAATAAGTCCGAAGCCAACAAAAGGGAACAATGATGAAGGCAGCGAATAGAGGCGTGGGTCGCTCTTAAATTCGTCCGATACTCATACCTACCGATACTTATACTACCGATATTATATAAGATATTCTAATATTCTATTATCGATACTAGTGGGCAGTGTTAGCTACCGACATAACAGCTGATGTAGCGTCACCTCTATTTTAAATGATCATTACGTCACTAAACACATCTTTACTTAGAAATCATATATTAAGTTGCGGGGTCGTCAATGTGCGATAACTAGTAGAATTTATGTTCAATTGGTAATTATGAATCTTCGTTTGAGGTGAACTTGTCTTCGTAGGATACGTGTGATTCATATTAGATGCACTTAAGTAGGTCTACTATATATTTAAATTGAGTCAACGATTGACAAATGTAGAGTTATTTTGTGTCTTAATAAAATATTTACCGATCTGAAAAGTATTGGATAGAACTGGCTGATTGTTTACTTTATATTTATGAGTAGCGTAACATAACATAAATATAACATTGAAGGCTAAGAATAACATGTATATTACCTAAACACAGGTGTTACACAAAAATTATTAATTCTCAAAGAGAAAAACAAAGCACTATCCTTTCATTTACCTACTTCGATATGTCTTGGGTGTCGCTTCCATCTTTTGTAGAAATACTATCGCAATAGTTTAAGAACACCGCCTAGTACTCCACGCAACTGTCTTGCATTAAGATATGGTAGTAGGTCCCATAAACTTACGTGTCGTAAACATTCCACTACTTTAATGATTACTAATTAAATAGTACCTTCAAGAAGGACAGGCGCGAGGCGACACAACCTACCTACATCGCCCACTACGGAGCGATGATTTAAATAAATCATACGTGATGACTAGCTTAATTATGATAATACTTGTTCTTTTTTCTATATCATTATAATTTTGCTTTTATGATTTAATTTTGAACGCTTTAATAAGGATCTGAGGTGATAGAGGTGTGTACTGTTCCAAAAAAAAATTAGCAAGGTGAAGAAGTAAATATAGGTATGAGCAAAATTTTCGCGAATTAATAAACTAAATAATAAGATGATAAATATTTTAGGAATTAAATACTGATATGATCTAACAAATCAAAGACTCCAATTAAAGTAAGTCACCAATAAATTCGACATGCAAAAAAAATGCCATAGTTTTAATTAAAATGTTTTCCCGGAGAACTTCATTATTGGATATTGGTACAGAAATTCGTGGAAATTAATATCGCTGCGAGTATTATACACAAGCTGAAGTATTTGCTCACCATATTTCGAAATGCAGCCTTTGAAAACGATACGAGTTACATCCCTATATTCGCGTATTCCCAGTATCGTTTGCAATGTCCCGGAACTCGGGTATACAGAGCTAAATGTTAATTGCACGGTTATATAAAAAGTTTAGTTGTGGGACGATGGATATTGGGTGTCGATGAAGCTCGCCACCCACAGCGCGATTTGAATCGATTTATGGTTCAGCAACAGATCTGATTATAATAATGTGCGTGCAGCGGACTCGTATTCAAGTGAGACGAACAAAGGTGCGGCACTAAATACTGTGAATGAGGTTGAAGGTAATGTCTAATGTGTCTACAGATCCTAGATTTCAACTAAATACGTTGGCTATTATATTTAAAGAGAGTTAAGTTTTACTTGATGAACCTGGCAAAAATGATAAATGCTTCACAATTTCACGATCAATGCTCAGCGAGTACCTGCGGTGTATAGGAAGCGGTTGCGGGCCTGGCAATAGAACATCTATAGGAAGGTATTGTGGTAATGTCACATTGTGTAAAAAAATGAACGATATAACCTTAATCACTTTCTTTAACCATTAATTGATGATTGATTTAGACACTCATTAAGTGCACGGATACCCGAGTGGTGTAGTACACCGCGCCAAATAAACTGAGCGAGACGTGTCGCGGGTTAGATCCTCTCGTTGAACAAGTATTTGTGTGATTCAAGAATGCTTGTTCTGAGTCTCGTCCATATAAATTGAATGTTTGTGAGACTCTCCGGCACATAAGGATTAAATAACTGTCTAAAATCAATTGATAATAGGGATTTTGTTAATAGGATAATATCTCATAAACAAACTTTTAATTTTTCAATTAATGTGATCATTATGTTCTAAGCGTCATTCCCGTTAAATATCTTTATGAGTTTTAGTTAACACATTGATAATATTATTACGTAAGGCATAAAATCACGGAATATTCAATAGATAGAGCCGGATTCCTTTACATACATAATAATATTCGCTCACAACACCTACGAGACGCGACGTAGATTGATCACGTGTTGTGATACACTAACCATAAGCACCTCGGAATAAGCAACATATTTATTTGATTACACAACACACCCACCCTAGGTCTTTCTCTCTGGGTTCAAATTAGGTAGCCGTGATCAACGCAAATTGATATTCAAAATGGAACATGATTTAAAGACATGTTCATAAAATATACTTAGTTATTTGGATAAAAAAGGTTCATGATTTGGATAACATTTAATTTCAAACCACAAATTGAACTTAGGCTAGATTTATTGAAATAAATAGGTTTACTACAATACTATTGAAAAATTGCAATAATTTATTGATGTTTGTTTAGTTAAAATATGTTTTTATGGCAGAGAAATACAGCGAAGCATTTTAACGCGTTTAGTTAATAGTTGTTGCATGTTCTTCGAAGTATTTTCTAAAAACACATTTAAAAAAAAATAAATTAAAGATTGAGAATTAAAAACAGCGTACAAGATTCTTCCAAGCTATAATAAAAGCAATCTAATTACACACGTAATTTATTCTTGTAAAAAATATACATAAGAGCACATCTTGCTAACAAATAAAGTAAAATGAATCATAAAACCTCATTTTCCTTGTTTTCTCAATGCCGCGGACCTTAGGGTACATATTTGTATGGAAATGTGGCAGTTAAAGAGGGCCGTAACACTCCAAACTTGTTGTAGGCCAGCCTTCTGTTCAGACTTTGGTGAAATGAAAAACATTTTGTCAAGTTTCCCGTTCGAATTGATTGTAATTGGGCAAGTCTGTTACACATCTGTACGTTCAGATAGACGTATATACTTTTAGACTTCCCTAATTAAAATACTTTCTGCTAAGCCTTGTTTGTTTTTGAGTAGTTTTTAAATTAAGTTCATTATTCCACGTTACAGGATAGACTTGAAGATAGTCAATCGTTTAGATGTCGTGTCCACGAGACTCCATTGTCTCTATTATTTTATCAAGTTCATAAGATTTATCTTACCAATTTATTCAAGTAGCAGAAATTAATATTAAGTATTTCAAATCTACAATATTGAGTTTTTATAAAAATAATGGCAATAAAAACACCTATACGCAGAACAATCATTCGTGTATCACACAATTGCTTGTCCTACGTGAGGTCTATTAAATAAATTGAACATGAAATCCATGAAAGGTGGTGAAATGTATTATAACGCCACTTGTCGGTAAAAAAGTTCCTAGACTAGTAAAGTACTTTTAAAAAAAAGAACCTACTTTAAAATATTTTTTGGAAATCTATTCGACTAAATGCATTTTAGTCAGTTAGTCAGACTTGTACCCAGCTGTATTTTATAACGTAAGAACGAAGCGTTTATTGCCTTGTTAACACCTTGAGGGATATATTAAATTAGCTCGGGAAATATCACGTACATGATTGGAAGTTGCAACTTGTGTTTAAGCGGCCGCCAGGGCTGCGGGCAAGAGATTTATCCGAGGAAATTGTTACCTACGTGTATCTAAGCCATGTCAGACATAACTTCTACTTGCTATTTTAATGCAATATAACCTGCGCGGGTATTAGATGAATAGCAATAGCAAGCAGTTAATGGTACACAATGCATTTCATGATTACTTTTCCAAATTGTATAACAGCTTTTCAGTTAGTGTACTCAAAGGGTAAATATTATTATTTAAGCATCACTGTTACACTAGGCTCTTCACTATTTTTACAGGTTATGTTTTTCTCTTGCTGCTAATATAACAAATAAAAACTGTGGTTAAGCATCGTTTAGTAAGGTCCAATATTTGATGGAAAATTCTTTATCTTTTTCATATTCTACGGGACCATCCCCGTCTAACTGGGTCTTAATGCGTTCACTCTTTTTATTCTTACAAATTATTGCCGTCGTCGCTAAAATTCTGCAAGATACCTATTAGGGATAAAGCATTTGTTCTAACTAACGGTTTATCTTTCCAACATGATACACAATATTATGGTCTATACAGCTATTATCATACTGTTACCATTCTAATATCGTAAATGTAGCGGCTAATGCCGGCTGTATATTATGGTGCAGGGTTGCCAGATTAATCGGGCTATAAAAATCAACAAGAATAATGGCGAATGTTTGTGTATCATGTGTACCCCATAAGGGGTATGTAGTTGGGTGAAACACGTTTACCCAAAGCCGCTCTCAAGGGTAATAAAAGCATTCTCACTCTTTAACGAGGAAATACTGTATAGAAATATATTTCGAAAAAGGTTTTCAATTATTGTGTGGTTATACCTTTATAGCAAACACATGTATGAGTCATTGTTGTTGCAATGTAAAATGTATTTTTATCTGTTAATACCGAATTTAATATCAATAATTTCAAGTTTAAGTTTTAATTTATTTTTCTGACAACCCTACCCCGGGACAATAAATAAGACATTAACTTTTATAGTTCTGGTTTTTAACGGCAACAGTTAAAAACCAAAATCGGTTTTTGTTCGTAATGACTAGAAATAGCTTTGACCGAGTGCAAGTCCTTTAGAAGTGTATTAGCAGCGCTCAATGTGTACCGACCAATAGAGTCGTGCTACAAACTAATATTTGTAATAAACTAGTTAATATTATGTTGTGCATACAGTTTTGAAGTTTCCACACGCCGCGGTTGCTTCGGTTCTTACTAGACCTATTAATTAGTACTAGGTCCGAAGTATTTGAATTTTACTTGCAGCACTAGTTTAATTTTCTGTTCAGTGTCGGATAGTTGTTAGAATTTAATGTTTATGAGTTTCATAATGTTCATGTTAAGAACACATTAGATAACTGAAGCTTTTCGATAAGTAAGACAATGCTAATGGGAGTGATGATTAAATGTTGCCTATTGAGTCGAAAATTCGATAAATACATAATCTTAAGTTAATACTTTTAGTGAGTTGAATACCCAGTTATAATTTATACCAATCACAGCAAAACTAATTCTAACAAAGAAAACATTAATCATCATCATATTTATTATAAGTTTCATTTCAAACAATGAATCTTTAAATCAATATAATAACCAGGAACTTTTCTGAATGACTAATTTCGTATCTTCACGCTAACACATCCATCAGTCTTGTAGGAAGTGAGGTTAGCTGTTCCGTTCCTTTGTTGTCATTATGAGCGCTACTCATGCGCGGGCGCAAGGCACGCACTCTTCCTACGCGAATTAAGTTTTTGCTGATCTATATATTATAGTGGTACTGGGTTATGAATGGCTTAATATATTGATATACTTTTTTTATTTTAATGCCAATTAATTTTGTGTTCTGTCAGGCCTGTTTTATTTATTAGGCATATTACGATGTTACCAGTTAGAAAAAATATTTTTTTTTACTTAGTAGTAATTTTTCAGTAACGCCCAAAAAGATTAAGTTTATAGTTTTACTGCTTGATATAACAAAGATTAGTACTGTCAAGACCAATCTGCGTTTTAATCTTATTAAGCTAACATTTAGCTGATTATAGCTACAGACCTCTGAATTTTTATCTCACTTTAACAAAAAGAAAAATATCTCTTACTCTTTCTTACATTAAAAATTTAAACAGTCTTCTTCTTCAGTCAGTCTCTATACCAAACACGAGAAAACCATCCCAGTCCTTATAAATGTCCTTTTAACCCTCTCATATTACATCTGTCACATGTAAATAATAGTTATGTTAATTGTTCTCGGTCACGGTAAGTAAACCTCAATGTGTAAGACACCTTGCAACTTACATCGCGATATATTACATTTATAATGAAACAAAGTGTGATGCAGCTGAGATTACTACGGTGGCCAGTCTAGACTAAACCTAGACTCACTTAAAAGTATTAAAAGACTAGATTTCAGTATTAAAGATCATAACTTGCAGTCAACGTATTCGGTTGCTTTAACAGTATAAAGTTTTTAAGTTATTGTCTAGTAGTGACATGTAAAATTGGCTGTGGTTGTGTTGTAAATTTTTGGCTTTATTACAGTAATAAGTACTGTAAGTATAAATTTTAAATTATTCAACTTTCAAGCTGAATTAAGTTTGTTTTTTTGCAAGGCAAGGGCTATAACAAAATCTGAATCGTATTTTTGTTAGACTGCTATCTAATCTTGCTTAAAGGATATCTCATGATGCTTATATGACGTTAAACAACGATAGAAAAGAAATAAAAAATATGATCTTTGTAGTATAATTAACTAACTATAAAACATATCTTGGTCATAAGCAAAACAATAATTCTGACTTCAAAATAATTACTTGCGTTCGTTTTTGACCTCTGCTGGATGGAACTGTATTTAGTATATTTGCAGGTACAATATTGTTTTATTATACCTACCGTAACTGACTAAAGAACAGGTAAATTAAAATTAATAATTTTAATTTCCATCTCAGTAGTGCCAAAGTGGCTGATAAGTCTTTTTTACGCTAATATTTATTTATTAATTGCGACCTATTTAGACAGGGAGCCTATCACATACAAAATAACTACTTAGTAAGCTGTCAGATCATATCATCTAAATATCTTACATTAATCGCAAAACATATTATCACAGCATCGTTGAAGAAAAATTGGATGCTAATCCTAATAGTATCGATCCAGTATATAAGGTAAAAAAGCTTTCGACTTCAATAGAAGGCGTATAACACATCCAATATCGTCGATATTAATAAATTAACCCTCAAACACCGCGGTACACGAATCCTCACAGGTTCTGCTTATTGTTCGCTTATTTTCCAATCTTGCTAACAATACAATACCTAAACGTAGCAATAACGAACATAGTTCGATATTTTTTTAAATTGTGTGTAGGTGTGTACAAAAGGAATAAAACTGAGGGGGTGCTAAAATTGTATAATTTTATTTTTAACAAGCGGCTTGTTAACGACGTGCTTCGTGCTCGGCTGAGTTCAATAATGTGCGAGCCGTCCACGTAGAAACTCCTATCTATAAATGGTGAATATAACACTTAGAAAACGTGTCTGCGTTACGTTTAGTTAACAACACAATTAAGTATTGGAAAACGTTATCGAGTTGAGTATTTCGACAGCGCAACGAAAGCGGCGTCCTCTGGGGCTTTTCCAAATATTGCAAACAGAACACAATCAGTTTTTAGCGGATTTGTATCTGTGAATGGGAATGAGATTTAAATGATGTTTATAAAAAATTAGAATTCCGCGTAAGGATAGGTACCTAAATGAAGTAACTATTTTCGTTCTTTAAAAAAACCGGTCAATGAAGTGCGACTCTGACACGTAACATTAAGAATCAAAAAGATGTCAGCTGCCTCCATACGAAATTTCGTCGAAATTGTTGAAGCCGTTTTAGCATACCTACATAGATACACACACACACAAACAAACACATTCGCATACTTTCGATTATTATTGTGATTTAAATTCATCATCGATTGTATTACATGTAGGTTTTCACATTGCAGTCCACTTTGCTAATCAGATTGTAAACCTAAAACATTCTTTCATTCAGATTTATAGCACGTAAATAAGCTTAAGGAAAAATCCTTATTAATTAGTAAAGGTAGTTTTTTAATAAATAGAGGATTTTCCGAGGTCTTTAGCGTTACCCTGCACGAGCTTGCAAAATAACGTTGCTTTGACTTCGATTTTCACTGCTTAATGCGAGAAAATGAATAAATGAATGTTTATGATATAGACCTATGCGTATGTAATAAGTCTCAGTATACAGGGTTACAGGAAAAGTCGACCTAGATCTGCTAAGGGCGTGTAGTTTGCAACGTTTCTGACTGATTCTACTATGAAATACCCTATCCTAAACTCAACGGTTTTCGAGATATTCAATTTTTTACTTTTTTTGAAAAATTATCAAATTTTTGTCAATTTAAGCACATAAATTAAAATTTGTGAGTCCAATTCATCGTTTTATTTGTTTTTTACACAAACAATAAGATGTTCTATTATCTCCATAACCAAAATTGTGAGTAATGTAACTAAATTAGGTCATAAAAGGGGTTGAAAGTTAAAAAAGTAAGCCAAATTTTTGAAACTTTGTTTTTCGTTAGTGAATATCTAAAAAAATTGTATGGGAGATAGTCGGCGGATGTGCTATAAAATATCTACGTTTCAACAGCTAACCAACAAGGTACAACAGTCAAGGTTTTCTTTTTTTAATCATCCAAAAACTTAGCTACTAAGCTACTGAGAGGGTAAAAAATTACCGTGTTGATTACGTTTAATTTAACACCTGCACTCAGAAACGAAAATAAAACAAGATTGATAATAATAAACATTTATTGGATTGTGTAACAATTTTTAAATTTCGTGCTCAACATGTCCACCTCTGTTACGTACGCATAGTCGCAATCTTCTCCTCAATCCACTTTTAACAACACTTGTTGTTAAATTATGCCTTATTTGATCCGCCGCGTTAATTATTTTGGCTCTCAACTCTTCCACAGTGGAAATTGGGTTGGGCTCCCTGTACACGAGGCTCTTCATGTGCCCCCATACATAAAAATCCATGGGGGTAAGGTCCGGACTTCTGGCTGGCCACGGTAAAGGCCCACCTCGTCCGATCCATTTATTAGCGTAGTTTGTGTCTAACCATACTCGGACACTTCTCCTGTAATGTGCAGGGCAGCCATCGTGTTGAAACCACATTTCTTGAAATAGTTGTAATGGTAAGTCGTCGAGCAAATCGCTTAGGTCCCCTCTTAGGAAATTTTCGTAATCTTCTCCATTTAAATTGTCTGGGAGAAAGTAAGGCCCAACCAAATAATTTGAAATTATTCCCATCCACACATTTACGCTAAATCTGCGTTGTGACCCTTTCACTCTCTTCTTTTTAGGATTACCTTGTTGTTGTGGGGCCCAATAATGAGCATTATGGTAGTTGGTAATACCGTCTTTATCAAACTTTGACTCGTCCGTCCACAAAATTCTTTTAAAAAATGAAGGGTCTTCTGCATCGGCGTTCAACATAAATCTGCAGAAATCTATTCGTCTGGCGGGATCGCCTTCCTCCATCGCTTGTACCGGCGTGTAGTGGTATGGGTACAGGCCCGCAGTGTGTACAGTAGACCATACTTTCCATTGCGAGACTCCCAAGTCACGGGCAACAACATTAGTGGAAATAGTTGGATCCAACCGGAATCGTTGTAGTATGGCATTGTCTTGTTCTCCGTCGTCAACAATTACACGTGGTCTTCCCAAATCTGTACGTCGTCTTGAAACTGAGCCAGTTTCTCGGAGTCTTCGATAAACTCCGTCGAATACGCTCACATCCGGCACTCGACGACCAGGATAGCGGGTTATGTATTCGCTACGAGCTTGTGCCGACACACAATTGCAGTATCCGTAGCAAATTAACATATCCGCATATTCTTCATTTGTGTAGGCCGACATCATCAACAGTTCCGTATCACAAGCAAAAATCCGAGTCCAGTTCACAAGCACAGCAGTCACAAGTAAGAAGAAACAGTCCGAAAACACAGCCAAGTCGAGTAGAAAACAGAGAGCAAAACGATATCGCATCTATCATGGACGAATCACATAAACAGACTAACAACCAAACACAAAGCAAAATGGAATGGCGTATTGAACCCCAAACAGGTTCGGCTCATTGTCTTTCTCACACACCTGCATAAATCGTAAGTTTTCTCGCTTTCACGCTCCGACCAAAGTTGAAAAACAATAGGCGAGAACCCTTTTGATTTGCTACCTGCGGGCACTTAACTAGGGTTTTTTCTATGAATTCTAAGAAAAAACCTTGACTGTTGTACCTTGTTGGTTAGCTGTTGAAACGTAGATATTTTATAGCACATCCGCCGACTATCTCCCATACATTTTTTTTTAGATATTCACTAACGAAAAACAAAGTTTCAAAAATTTGACTTACTTTTTTAACTTTCAACCCCTTTTATGACCTAATTTAGTTACATTACTCACAATTTTGGTTATGGAGATAATAGAACATCTTATTGTTTGTGTAAAAAACAAATAAAACGATGAATTGGACTCACAAATTTTAATTTATGTGCTTAAATTGACAAAAATTTGATAATTTTTCAAAAAAAGTAAAAAATTGAATATCTCGAAAACCGTTGAGTTTAGGATAGGGTATTTCATAGTAGAATCAGTCAGAAACGTTGCAAACTACACGCCCTTAGCGGATCTAGGTCGACTTTTCCTGTAACCCTGTATAAATATTTGTGTGTCTGCTAATCAATTATATGGCGATAAAACATTTAACATTCTATAATCTTGGACTCCAAAAATTATATAAATAATTAAAATATACAATAAACAAGAATTTAAATTAAATAAATATGGTGATCAAAGTATACGATTTTAGTAATTAGGTAACTGGGACTACTCATGTTGTAAACAAAGTCATTGGCAGAAATAACAAAACCCAAAACGAAGTCTTTTGTTTTGTTATTTTTGTATACGTTTCCGAATCGGACGACAACAAACGATAATTGAGCAAAACACAAAAGAAGGAAAAGGTTTTTGCGTTGATTTGAAGTCATTGTCATATTGTTTAATTGTCAGTGATCGCTGATTTGTTATAACCTCCCGACACGTGTACTACGGCACTGTGGGTGGAGTGCGAACATAACAGCATGATGTCATTAAGTCGACACTTCGCAATATTTGTCACTTTCTGTACTTGTCTTGAGAAATATGCTCAGAATGCGCAGGCTTCGATGACACACTACTCCATTTAACTTATGTTATGCAAGCCACAAACCGGTCGCCAGCTATTATTACTCTCAAGTCATTCACAAATCAGAAGCACCTGTTCCAAATATTACTACGATCACATACATAGTAAATATTGTTCAGCGCCATGGTTTCTGCATGTCATAAAGTTGTCGTGAAACTGATAATTATTATAATAAACTGCATAGCTAACATACAAATGCCCTTGCTGATCATAAAACTGGAGATAATTGTACTAAACATAGTATTTACTGCACTGTTTACCTTATATGTCGATATTTACGAGCACATCACTAGATCTTTCTGTCACTTCACTTGTTTGACACTTATATTTGGTTTGTTTTGAATGTTTTAGACACAGCGGGTTGTGGTTCGCGTCGAATGCGCGTATGGGCGCGGAGCATGCGCGGGCGAGGCACTGGCCGCGAGGAGTGACGGAGGCAGCAGGTTGCGCGGGAGCTCCCCCCTTCTCCCCCCGGCCGCCGGCGTGCGCGGCAAGGCTGCCCTGCGCCCGCGCCGCCGCCGCCGCGCACAGGTATTCCGACTGTGACGACAACGTGCCCATTTATGTCTTTGGACATGGTTGATGGCCATAACGGCCATATGGTGTCTTGCACTCGGCGCTATTATGGTTTTTCAATGGAATTCAGTAATAGTTGTGAATTACTCACGAGGTGTGGGAATTTATGAATCCGCGAAAATTACTTCCCTTTGCTCTATAATTTCTCGCCTCATGTTTGACGACCGTAAACGTTTGAAGTTTATTGTACCTGGCGGTTTTTAGGTAGGTTGTAGATTGCGACACGACTATTGTTTGTGAGGATCGTAAATTATATATGGTATAAAAATTGGAATCATTTACTATTTTAGGCGTAGAAAAGGATTTTCGAATGTTACTATAGCAGTCCGTTGATTGTATTGTTTACGACCGACGTATTAGTGATACCTATTAATATTTATATCGATAACTTTCAGTTTCAAATAGATATCTACCATTTGTGTGCCGTGTAGCCGTATCTGTAGAGTGTAGGTAGAGCGCCGACTTCATTAGTACTTGATAATGATTGCTTAACACATATTAACTTTCTAAAACGCTAAATCATAATTTTCGGAGCAAAACTTTAATAAATAAGCCAATAATATCCAAAACGAAATATTAAAAAATGGTTAACGCTTTGTGTGCTGAAAGAAATAAAGTACAGAAATGCTGGTCTAGAAATCAGTTATTTAAAAAGGACCGAGAAAAAATTAGTCTTTTAATTTATTTTTCCGTATTAGTTATCATCTTTTTACTATTGTGATTAAAAAATCTCTTCTTTATTTACCCACTTTTAACAACAATTACCCATGAATTACTTTACCCTACATTTACCTTGTATACCAAGACGGTAGAATACAGATCCATCCTCCGTAGAGTAAAATCAATGTAACACATTGTAAACTGAAACACAATGTCATATCACGAGAGTACGGCGAGAGAATTATAGTCTCTTCACACGTACGTGCCTACATAAGCGTATGTACTCCAACAACAAGTAACAAGTAGATATTCGTAGAATTTATTAGTGTTTGTTGTGTAAAGGAAAGGAAAATGTTTTCGTAATTTATGTGGGCATAAATTATTAATATACAACCCCAGCGAGCTTGCAGCTATCTGTGGAACAGTTAAATTGGATTCAAGGGTCACAGAAGGTTTAATTTGATGCGGGTTTGGTCGAGCGCGAGCCCTTATGTTAAACATAATTTGTCGATTTTAAATTCTTTGATATATTTTACCATTTGTTTGTGCCACTGTGGTTTAGAGATAACTTTTTAAACACAATTATTTCCACTCAATGCTATAGTATTTTCTACTCCGAATGAGTACCTCGCTCATGAACCGGATTAAGTCATTAATTCGCTTCGGAACTCAATGTAGCGATACAGTGTTGTTTCAAATTATAGACGCGTGCGCCACGAATGGTCGGATGTCGAGAATTGTCAAGCGAGGGAGATGCCCGAGGCTTCCTAACTCGTGAATAAATTTGAATGACTGAACAGAGGACACGACGACATTTGGCCTACAGGCCACAGGTGCCGACGCTCTATGTTTCCATAAAACCCCTCCCGTCGAAGGTACGGGGAAATCTGGGCAACTTTTAGAAAAAAATACATTACACACGAATGACTTTCCTTTTGATAGCAATTTTACTGCCTGTAATATATACACGGTCGAATTGTATGAGTCTGTTTTGTCCGTAATACTGAGTTACGATATATAAGTGGAATATTATGTCATATAAAAACATGCATGAGTAAATCGTAACTCGGGTTTAACGACGTTAACGTAGATAGGAGATCCAAACTCGGGGGTGTTGAAACTTGAAACTGATTTTCATGTTTACTGGGCGCAGGTGAAATGTTTCAAGGAATATTTTCAATAAATGAAAAATGGAATTGGTTTGCCTCCGGTAAACGTATACGCAAGGCGACATGTTTCATATTTCAGTATTTCGTTTTGAACGAGTAGTTTTCTGTGTTCTGCCGCGCGTCGTTAGTCTACACTTTATTGAATTGAGGAAACCAGTTGTAGGTGCACTATTCAGTGAACTGCTTTTTGATATTTGCACTCAAAATATTTCAAGTTTCAAGTATTTACAATCTTTCTCTGGTCTATTAACATTAGATACTTAAGGGCATTTTCATCTAAGAAATAGACTTAACCTCTCATAATATTCCGCTCCCAGTCGAACAAGAATGCTCAAAGAATTTTGCTAGAAAACTTCAAAGATTGCTGAGAGCACATTTTATTTGTGTTCTAATTAAATGCTTTGCGGGTTCGATAGCAACGTAGCTATCGAGGGACGTGCACTGGCGTCAATGAGCTTGTGGCCGGTGCCAGCTTAGCTTAAGAAAAAGAACGAGATTAGTTCAAAAAAAACAATGAAAGATCTTTAGACTATCTCATTTCTATCATTTCTTATGTGCGCCTAGACTAGTGACTAATTAGCTTAGTTTTTTTTACGTACTACAAAAATCATATTCCTTCGCACAAAAATTTCACTGAGTATTAAACAGTTCTTAAACGAAATGAAACGCTGCCAGTTCTAAAATTTTCAAGGTATTTTTTCTTTGTTTTCCGTTCGCAAAACACTTTTGTATTGTTTTATGAAAGACCTTTTCTCACTCCCATTCAGACCTTCACATGAGTCAGTGTTGTCTCACTGATGACCGGGCAGAATGATGTCATTTATATTTTTATAGCTGATTAAACAGGTCATATACCATGACACGTAGGTTTAAGAACAAACTTTACATGCTCTATTATGGTTATCTCAAAGGAAGTAATGTTTCCTGACTAGTTCAAGTCTATCTGTAATTATCGGTCATTGTCACGATCGTATTATGTACTTCGAGATTGCTCTCGGATATAGCACGATATCTAATACTATTGAATAAATTAGTTAGTTAGCTGGTTAATCGGTCATAATACGGTAATATGAAAGAAACGAAATCTTAAAAAATATCACCAAATAAGGGAGCAGTGATATGCAATAATTAAAAACCCATCAAGTATTTGTTAGAAATACTCTTTAAAAAAATCGGTTGCTTGTATGACCGTAACAAGCGTCGCTTAACCACTACCTTTACTTGCTATTATAGCGGCAGCAGAAATACATCATTTGTTGTTTGAGAGATACAACCCTGTTGACGGACGGACAGACGGACAGCGGAGTCTCAGAAATACGGTTCTGTTTTTCCCCTTGGGATACGGAACCCTTAGAAATTTCAATCTAGACCAGATTCAATTACTTTTATTTGTGCTTTATTTAGTTTTGACTGCCAAAGTAAACAGAACAGCGAGCACAGCTGCATTGCACGTTGCACACGTAGTGTTTACCTATGTTACATTCCGGTGCACCGTAGGTGCGACGTAATAAAACGAAACATTGACTCAGCCGCTAAGTCGATAAGTAGGTAAAGTCAAGGTAGTTAGTAGTTTGCTTAGAGGGAAAATGGGTTTTAACAAAACAGTGCCGTGCTTTTACTAAAAATTCGCTTGTAATTTGAGCATTTTCGCTGTAACGGTGTCCTAGATAATTTGTTGTGTTTCTATGAAAAATTATACGTTAGGTATTTGTTAACTCAGTTTGTCATTCGATTTTTTATTGATTATGATAAAATATTATTATTGTGAAAATTATGTTCTAAATAACATATATTTTTGCATAATAGGCTCATTTACCCACCTTCAAATATATTCGAAAAAACAAACTGCACACATAACCTACATCTGAAAATTGAACTTCAAAAGTAAAGCTATCGTCTTACAAAATTTAAAACCTGAAACATTTCACAAGTTGTCTGCTTTCAACCATGTAAAGTTTAAATAACAACGATGTCTGATGGTTAGTCAATAACTGCATTAAGGCTGGTTCACCTGGCTGCGCTGGTGAACTGAAGAGGGGTTTTTGTATGCGTCTGGCCAACGGGGGCGATGTGCTCGAACCGAATTAAAAGTTCGCTCGTCCGCGCCCGATGCACCGTAAACTGATAAACGCACAATTACATGCTTCGTCCCACGTAACAAAGTTACTACTAACGATGCTTTACTGGTTTACTGCTGATGAATTTGTGGAGAATTTTAAAAAGATACGTAAAGGTAAAAGGGTCTTGTTGTCTGTAAGCGCTGTATAACACTTGAAAATGTAAATTTCAGACGAAATTCAGCTTGAACGTTTGATTATATTAGTTTTTGTATTTAAAATCTTATTTTCGCTAAAAGTTAGTAGTTTTTCCTTCGCCTATACTTCTAAATATAATTAAAGATTATGTTTATGCAAAAAAGTTTGCGTTTAACAAAAAAGGCGGCCAATTCAAAATAGTTTTTACTAAAAAATACTATTTACTTTTTGCGCATTATAAAAAAAAACATACGAATACTTAAAGTATAATACAATCTAACATTAAGATATTTAGCATTGTAGTATATAAAAATATTTACTTTAATCTATTTACATCAATAGCAAATACAATAAAAGCCAATTTGAAGTTTGTCTGACATTTGTTGACCGCAGTGATGCCAGCGCGAGCGGTCGGTGTGAAATAAAATACTCGGACTTACTTAGATTTTACAGTTTTGCGATTCACTAAAACATTTTCTCGGACAGTGCTGCTTCCGGTAATCATATTACCGTGTTGGACCTGTGCCCGGTTAATACTGATTGGTTGACACCTTAATTTTGTCTTGCAATAATGTCAAATTTAAACTTTGGAAGGAAAGACGGAGAAAGAGTTTAATTAGTAACTTCGTTTTTTTACAGTTTTTGAAACTATTTGTGTGCTTAGTTTTTTTTCATATAATATTATATATTCAAGACCGGTTTTTATAAGGAACTATACAGTACTATCTATTAATTTACTTTTTATAATATTTCTAACTATCTGTCATCAATGCTCCCCTACATGTGAAGAGGCCTGTGGCTAGTAGTGAGAGGTCTGTAAAGTAGGGGTCTGTAGGGTAGGCTGATATGTATTATTATTCCAATATCCAATCCTAACTTATATTCTCTTTGACTGTAAAAATAATTTCGTTTATAAATCTTGCTTTCGCACTCTACAAGTGCTAGTTCTATTCAAAACAAACCATTGGTATTCGAAATATTACACGAAAACCAATATTAATATTTCATTAAAACTAATTAAGCCCTCATACATCCAAAGTATTCTTAATTAAAAACAATATAACCGAAGGTATGTTATTCGAGCTACCTTTGCAACTATCTGTTATTTTTAATTAATAGCTGCGAAATAATGAAAATTAAACTAGGGTTACGTTTTATTTAGACCAGTTAAGGGCTGTTGGGACCGGCTGACTTGCTTGTTATACCCACGTGTCGGGTAACTGAATTGCAATTTATAGCTTTCTCGTTGTTTTTCATAATTTATAAGATTAGCGAGAGCGGCGGCGTCGCGATCCTATTATAAATTTCAAATAAGCTTGATTTATTTCCTAACTGTTGAAGTTGTTTTAATTACAAGTTAGATTAATAAGGAAACTTTTTAAAGAGGTTGCTTGTATTGTTTAGATGTTTTTGTATTTTCTTACACTATATTTATGACATTAATACAGTCTCTCTTTGGTCTAGCTCATGTTAGTTTGTGGTTATGTGCTAGTTTGCACCGTAAATAACCAATCTTGTTTACCTTACGTGCTATATAAAAATACTTATTAATTTTATGTATTATACCTGCATTTTTATATACTATACAAACATCGTTCTTAATCACATACACATAAGGATGATTGTCACGTGTCTTTAACAACATTGTTCATTAAGTCTCCGGTCAAAATTATTAGACCTAGTCGAGAAACGCAATTCTTTTCTGAAAAGTTAAACTAAGCGTAGAAGAATAACCACAATAGCGTCTGTTTTCTGAATCACATTTTAAAAAAGTAACGAGAGTCTTGACCTCTCACAAGTGTCTGTAAGCAAACAGAGAAATGTGTTTTTTAACCAACAGCAGACTGTAAGTAGTTTATACAAATAAAATCGTTGAAGCCAATCTACTTTCGTTTCATTGTAAATTCCCCTCGAGCAAAAAGAAAACAAAAGAAAATTTGAAATCCACTCAATTTCAGAAAAGTAGCGATGTTTTAAGAAATTCATTAAATTTCCCGAGTGATGTTAGCCGGGCTTGTATGTAGTGGCGTTGCGCATTAGGTTTAAATATTTCGTTTTAAAACTATGCACTATGCAGCCAGACTGGAATGAGTGCAACTTTTCAGTTAATTTACTAAGTAGTCTAAGCTAACCTGAGCTGTTTGCAGCGTACGTTTGTTTCGTTATTGTATCCTATTTTGAAGATACTCCTTTCTGCCAATTAGCACGAGTGGGTCTGAGCTCAATACCTTCGAATATGACCTTTCACACGCCACACAATGAACCCGCCCTTCATTTTATTTTTCAAATGAGTCCTGTGTATAAAGGTTGTTTGGTAGAACTGTAAGCGATAAGGCCGCCTATTGTGCTGTTTATTTATTTCTTACATTGAAACCTTTTGTCTGTTTTACGTGTGGTATAGTTTGGAATGCCTTTTCTTTTGTACGAAACCACATTTAGACGGACACGTACCGTACTTTTACACTCGCTTTTAATAAAATTGTTGTATTCTTTGATTATTCATCCACACATTTTTTGATTGGATGTCAACAACGAACAAATTACTATCCTCACGACCTAGCTTTCAATTTGAGAATAATATATTATTAATAAGTGCGACGAATCGGATATTTTAAGGGTTTATAACCAAAGGGTAAAAACTGAACTATTATTTAGGCTGCGCTGTTTGCCCGTCAGTTTGACACAATTGACCACTTTTTATTCAATTTTATTTTTTATTAAATGATGTAACGGTTTACTCACGCGTATTTATCGGGGTAGCCCGACTAGTTTCGGACCCAACCGGAGTCCTTAATCATGAGCAGACGCGGCGGGATCGCGAGTTCGACTCGCGTCGAAGTCGTAGTCGGGCTACCCCGATAAATACGCGTGAGTAAACCGTTACATCATTTAATAATGAATCAGTCTCACGATAGTTATTATAAAAATTTTATTTTTCTTTGCCCTATTGTGCATGACAATCAGTCATGTCAGTCCGAATCGTTTTTGACCGGTTGTACGAGTATTTCCTTTGTAAATATATGAAACTAACAAAATCCTCTCTGATACAATTTCTAAGATTTGTTAAGGTAAGTCTGGTCCTGTTGAATGTTAGCGTGTAGGTCCGTAGGTACGTGGGCTAGTTTCTTTAGCTCCGGCTCTTAGTTATTCTAGAGACACGTTGTCGTCCACTCGACGCTACGTGATTCGCTTGGAGAAAACGTTCGGCAAACACTTCCGTGGTTTGTAGATACATGTTCGTTGAAGCTGCTGTTTTAACCTGTATATGCTATATGTACATACATGCAGTAAGCTATATGCTAGGTAACACTAGAACCTAAGATTCTCGCTCGAACAATATCTGTGTATCGATTTCGAAATTGTAATATTTTCGTTCACCATAAACAAGTTTGGTTTATCGGGTATGAAATTCTGATTGCGAATTAAAATTTTACAATTTCGTTTTCGTGATGATAATTTCCGTATTTTTAAAACAAACCACTTATATGTCACTCTAAGCAGAAAAACTACTTAAAATAGGAACAATTAACAATGTAGCTATTCAATCGGTCTCTGAAGAAAAAAAATCTAGATTTTTAGTTTTATCTTGTTAATGATGTCTCTTTCCCAAAAATTCTAAATACGACCTTGTTTTGTGTAGCTAAAGCTAGACAAAACAAATAAATTTCGAGAATTGTGCAATAAATGTGTACATGACAAATAAAATGTATTACTATGTAGTTAGCAGCTTCTAATTAATGGGAATGGTAGAATATCAATGTCACGTCGCAGCATAAGTCCTAACTAGATTCAGAGAAGTGACACGGGACATGACGTCTGCCGCAACCGATCATTATAACTTCGGCGTTCGTTCTATTCAACACCGGATCCGATATTAGCTGGGACTTGGCACAGATGTATTACAAATACGAATGTTTTATTAGGACACGATGTTATGCTGTGTGCGTTATACAGAAATTTTACTAATAAAGTTTTAGGTAAATGAATAATTTTGGCACTTGTATTTTTTTTTGTTAGGAAATAAGCTAGGTAATTCATGTCGAAATATTGTTTTATTTGATGCGTTAATCTGTAAAAATAACACAGCTGCTGTTTCAATCATGTCATAGATGTTGGAGGCCACTGATGATGATGATGATGATACGTTGGCAAAAAGAGTATTTTTCTTAATTTCCATGAATTAGTCCCACACGTTTAGTTTCGTCTTAAAATAGATAAGTGCTATATCTAAGGTTTTAGTTTGGGCTTTTTATAAACTAAGCTTAGGTAACAATTTAATATTTAATAATGAAAGTAATATTGGAACTGTTAAGCGAATAATGTTTAATGTTTTTCTTTCTCAAAGCTCTTGATGGCTCTTGTTTTGTATTTAATTATCTTTCTTCAGCTGAACCATATTTTTATGATACCGGACGCGTTTGCAGTCTCTCCCACTGGGAGGCTTTAATTTCCCGGAATAACAACTAACTTAAATAGTTGTTGGTCATCTCTTTTTACTTTACGCGTCTAGTTGTCTTCTTAGTAATAAGAAACAAATAAGTATCTATTTACTTTAAAAGCTGAGAAAGAAAGTAAAAATCGTTTTTTTTTGTATTTTCAAGAGATTCATGATGTTTTGCAGAATATATTCTTAAAGATTCTAAATAAGTTTACATTTTGGTCACATACAGATTAGAAATTTGTGAAAATTCAGCCTAAAAAATAACCAAAATCTTAAAGGACGTTGTCTAAGCTCTGATAGAATAAAAGAAATCGTGCGATTTATGCTAATTTATAGCACAACATCAAATGGACGCAGCCTGCATGCGAATGTCACAGCTTTCATCACAAGTGGCGTTGTTAATCGTCAACAAAATCTTCATATACATAAGTAATATGCTTATAGATATAAACAAAACAGTTTTGTTGGCAAAACTCGCGTTTATATTTACGACGATTTTCATTTTCGGCAGTCGAATTAACATTTTTATGGTTCGGCAGCAAAAGGCATAAAACCCTGCTCATTAGACAACGGGGGACCGTACATTGGTCCGCTATCGAAATGACTGGACCGATCGCATCAAACTCGGGGCATTTTAGGAGGAAACGTTCTGGAATTTTCCTTGTTTGTTTTCAAAACATTGACATGAAGGAATTAAAAGTATTCGAGTTTTCTACTAAATTTATGAGTCACAAGTCGAGTGAAATGTTGCTAACAATTAGATAAAATAAAAAAAGCACTAAGGAATTTATTCCTTATGTTGCGGAGGGTTTCACAAATATTCAAGTGGCAAGTACAAAGACACCCAGACTCCGGACAATCATTTGTGGATGCAGTCTTTTGCTTGTGTCAAGGTCAGTAAAGTACCAGGAAAGAAGAATATTAAATTTGTTTTATTTGGGCATTTAATATAAATCGCAATTTGTTTCCTCCATTTAATAAATACGACAAGACGTGACTAAGAGCTATTCATTTTAATTATGTCAGGAAAGTGCGAGGAAATACTCAAAGGAACAAAAAGTCGGCTTTATGAAGCCCTTTTTACGAACGTTAACGAATGTTAGGATTTATCCAATATACACGCAGCGACGCAAACGAACGAAATTGGAGAAACAAATTAGTCCATGCAGGTGTTGACAAAAAGTTTTATTCAAATTTCGTTCGAAGTTCAATTCAGGTTTACAAACATAATATCGGAAATACGAAAAATAATTGGCACATTTTTAAGATAAAATAGCTGGAGTACAAAACTGTTTTGTGAACGGGTGAGTACTTGTTGAATTTCTTGCACTTGAGCCGGTAATTAGTTTTGGATTGGTGGCGGCTGCGAACGGTGGACGGAGCAAAAAACACCAAGCCGCCTATTATAATGGATTTAGGGAGAAATTGTCGCGCCGCTGTCCGTACTACGGACACTTGAATTAATGAGACTACTTCAGAAATCCTAAAATAGCTGGCAACTGTATTCTCCGGCTAATAACTTATTTGCAGTCACAGTTTAATCTGACTTTAAAAATACTCAGTTATTCTACTTTAAATGAAAATCCTTTCGCTGCCGGGTTATGGAGACGGCTGCTCAAAATAAAACGGTTTTTAATTCAAACATACTTTAATAATACTTCCTTCAAAGGGGTCTCTTTTAAGAATCGAGATGAGGAGAGGATTGCCTCAGGAAAATAGCCGGATTATATTTCCATGTATTTTCATATTATCTTTTCTCAGTATTTTAGTTTGTGTTGCTATAGTATATTACCTTATGAACATTAGTCCAGTACCAATGAATACTTTCTATTGTGCATCTTAAAGGGTATAAATCTAAAAGGAAATTTTTGGCTTCTGACGTCTTAATTAGGTCTTAGTGTTAGAACCATATTTCAGATGTTATCAAACGCCTGTCACGGTAGTTATAGCAGAGTCTACGCTTCACCTCTTTGCCGACAGTGACTACTAGTAGTAGACAGTATATCTACCACGACATTCTAGAATAATATTACTGCTTTTGTGGGAAAGAGACGACTATATGAAATGCAGCGTGCTATCTCACTTCTAATGCAAGAAACTTACTTTAATAGTTGAAGTTTGGCCGTCAAGTCTTACGGTGTATGCGCTTATTTGGAATAGAATCACGTTTCGTTTGTCACTCTGTCACGTTACTCACCCCACCGTGAAGGTATTAAGCAATAATGAATAAAGCACAAGATTGACAGTATAAAACGCGCCAGTTATTAAGGTGGAGGCTTTAGCTAATTCTTTGTACATGTTTTAAAAAAGCTCAACCATGTTGTACAGTCTTGGCAAGAAAATTGTATTTCTCTCCAAGGGTCAGCCTATTTAGGCTTACCCATACTTTCCAGAGAGGCCATGCAAAAATCATTAGTAGTTGCGAGTACATCTTTAGCCGATACTAATAATATTAATCACTTCCGTTGCAAAAATCATTTTTGTACTGCCATAATAATTAGGAGCTTACCTATTGTCACTATTTTGAACTCTTTCCAAATCAAGCATTTCTTGAATAGGTTTATAATACTGTACTTTTAGTTACATTATAATTGTTTGTTTGACAGTTGATGTGACACAACATATGTCTTACTTTAAGAGCCGGTTGTCCCCAGGGTTATGCCTCCACCACCATACAGGTACCTACAGTTAATCCCACTCAAATATACTCCAAACAGTGTTAACCTAACCACAATTAGTTTATCGAATTAATTTCTCAACAATGTACGTGCGTTTACTAACGATGTAGTATTATGTCGTTATACGAATAGGAATCCTTCCACACAATACTGAATTCAAAGATTAAACGACAGTTGTACATAAAAAAATTGTCATTAATTGATTTTTAACTAGATTTTACTTTTCTAGGCGAAACTGCTCCTAGTTTCAAATCTCTTTCTGTAATCGAATACGTACATTACGCTTAGCTACCACAATTTAAATTATCCATCACCCCCAGCAGTATTTGTTTTTTATTTTTTTATAATGTGTCATTAAAAATACATAAAACTAGAAAAATATAATATTCGGCAAAACAACGTTTGCTAGTAATATATAGATTCACCAAGGTACTATATCTATCTACTTAAAGTTTTAACTAATTGACGATACTACATGCTGACTTGGTTTCTGTTTTTCATAAATTAAAAATGTTTTGACATTTGATCATTCATCTAACCAAGCCATGGATATTCGATCCCATCATTTTCCACAGGCCCATTGTGTCAGCTCTCCTGTAGCGTGTATTTTTATCGAGCGAGGTTTCACCGGGGATTCAGCGTGACAAGTTATCGGAGGCTAGCAGCCGGCCGGCAGTCCGTGGTCCGGCAGAGCAACGCTCATTCACTCTCTCAAATGCACTTTATCATCTACGATATTCATTGGTTGAGATAGCTAACGCTTTTTCTATTTAAACGCTTTTGTTTCGAATTATGATGTAAATGAATGTGGAATGTTGGGTGACTGTGAAATCTTTGATGGCAGAAAAAAATGACAATTCGAATTTAGAAGTTTGATGAATTTTAATAATTTTAGCCGTCTGTAGAAAACATGTCATTGTGTGCTTTATTTGTACTCGCGACACGGAGAGTTCTATTCAAATAGGCAGAAAATAACAATTTTTATAAACCTCACAAACGTCGCTTAGTTTCAGTATTTACTATGAGTATTTATTCTATAGCTATCATTCGCAAGGTGCTGTCTGACAACTAACGGACGGACGGACGACATTTCCGAATTTACCATTTGGGTACGGAAACTCTGAAAAGACAAAGTTTATAAAAGGAGAGTTTATATGAATAGTGCATTCCTGTAAAAAAAAAAAAACAAACTAATTACTAACAACTTACTCTTTACCAACGGTATATCAACCTTATTAAGCTCAAATATCAGCCTCAAGTTGTCGGTAAACCTCAGTATTGGTTGACGAAGATGAAGTATTAGTGTGCAAGGTGGCAGTCGCTCAGCATAATGTTATTACGACCGTATTGGCTCGTACGACGGTTCGTTGTCTGGTCTAAGTGTTGCGGTTTCAATCCCTGCACGAAACACTGTTACAACCTCGACATGTTACGGAATAATAAGGAGTTAATTTTGTAGCGCTCAGATTCATACTATTGCTAATATTCATATTACTAATATTCATACAAAAACTCTTATTCAGATTTGATTCTTACAAAAAAATGAAAAACTTGCTTTAAAGAGCCTTTTATCATATTTTTTTGGGTAGCTGGCTTTCGAAATTCGATAAATACCGATCGCGACTAGGCCGTACCCTTACCCCACGGCGGGGGGCCACATTCGGTACTATGGATGCGGTCCCAATATGGGCGAGGAGGCCGACGCTCTTTACACGTCGGCCTCCACACAACACAAGAAAGTGACCTACCGGCCCACATTACTGGCCGGTGGAAGCCCGCGGTCGGTGTATGAAGGATTGCAACGCATTGCCATACACCGACACAAAAACGCGGATGAACACGTAGCACGGCGGTTCAGGTTTAGTCAGTAAAAGTCTGACACTACCCATTTCCTCCCCCGAGGGAGTGGGTGTCCAAGAGGATTCCCCCGCCGAAACAAAAAAAAAAAAAAAGGCGTACCCTTACAATGGCACCGAAAAATAAAATACTAGTTCGTTTTGATATTCAGGTATCTCTTCAGCATTCGATAAGTAGTAAGATTTTGCAAAAACACTATATTGTTCTTTAATTATAAAGTAATACAAATAATAACAGAAGTTGAGGTACGCGTCAGACTGAAGGTGGCGTTTGACTGGTTGTAACGCGGCGGCCCTTTCCGCCTCCTCTGCGACGCGCACTTAATTGTAAATGACGAAGGTAACAGATTAATTTGTTATCAAAGAGACTGTTATATCAAGTTTTGAAAGATGCCACTTTAGTTGATAGGAACATTCTGTTCGTGACAGTAGTTGATGGAACTCTTTCTATCGTTAATTTGAACTTGGACCTTCATTATAAGCTCATGTTAATGACCTTGCAGAACATTATTGACTATTCGGAATCGATGGAATATTATGACAATTTCAATTTGGTGTAGTTGAAGTCCTAAAGTAATAGGTACGTTCTTTAATTTAACTCTTCAATGGCTCACACGAAGGCCTCATAAAATCGCTGAAGGGTTATTGCAAAATCTGTAAACAGACTAAAAAACCGTTATTTGACGTTTTACTCAATGCTCTTTACTTTGGGATGAATTTATATTCATCAAAAATATTCAATAAACCCTCACCACTGTTTTTGTATTCTCTTACCTACTTACCTACCTTATTTGCAAGTCTGAATTTATGATTTAAATATTAATAAAGACAATGTTGTAAATGTAGATTTTTTGGTTAGTATTTTTATGAAGCCATCTTGGATTATGGCTCAGACACGAGACACTTTTAATAATATAGTTGATGAATGTTTGACGGCAAGGAAATTAACTAAAACTTTAATTCTTCTTACCAAAAGCTTCAGTTACAAAACTTAAGAATCGTTATTACAGTATTCCAAAACTGCGTTCAGCCAATATGGTTCCGCAAAATGGGAAATAGAAATTCGTTTTTACCTTCCTGAATCGAAACCTTAAAATGGCCTCGCGGATGTATTGGGGAACATGTCAGCATTCAGGCACCGGATTGGATGGCCTATTGTAGGTACGTTTCCAGTTTGATTCCCTACGACTAGCGATGGCGGGGAGCTTGTATGTCACAGTTTTTGCTTGGTTGCCTCCTGGATCTGAGTCAATTAGGCGTAACTTTTTTGGGGCAGCCTGGCAACAAATTGAACTGATGGTTTAGTTGATTTTTAGTGGCTGTTGCTTTTTAACCCTTACAATTTAGGGATAGCAGTTGCGTTTGATTTTCTAGAATGGTACTTCTCGTACGTCCTCAATCAGTCTTGATTGCTGCACATTTAGCCATTTCAAAATCAAGATTATCGGTTTGTAACCTTTATTTACAATCTACAAATTGTCAACTAACTGGTCCGAATCAGATGGCTTTTCAACAATAACTAAGTATAAACTACAGCGTACTATAGCTAGTATATTTATCATCATGCTATGGCCGTCCGTTTCTCCATCAAATACTCGGGATAAGTTATGTCGTTGACGTTATGTAAATTAAGTCTCATCACGGCGCAAATTTGCACATCATTTGCCAACTTGTTATATATTTTAACAAACTTTTCTCTACTTTCGTACTTAAATAGGCATTTCGAATGGATTTGAAATGTAAATTATATTAAAATTAACGCAAAACTTGGAAATGATATACATTTATTGTGTTGTGTTTGTTCGGATTACAAAAGCGTGGGTTTCAACCCACGCTGTGGTTGATAGATTCGATTTTGTTTAATATTTTCGTCGAAGTTTCCCAATTGACCTGAAATTATGTTATGGTGTGGCCGATATATCCGGCTCCCTAACAAAGTGATCCGTGCTTGTGGCACTCAGGATAAGGACAGTTTTTTAGGACTCTATAAAATTGAATATAAATGATTGTGAAATTGCAAATAAAAGTTATAAAAGTAATAGACGGCACTGTTTCCTTTTCTTCCTAAATTTGTTTCAGCCTCTTATGTCACAACAACAAAACAAAACAGTTTATATACTCAACCAAAATAAAAACAAATCTAAATTATCACCCTTTACAAATGTAAGACGGGAACCAAGTACCCTGAACAATGGACATTAACATTAATTACAAGTGTATTGTCCCCTAGGGATAGTAAATCGTCATAGTTTTTGCTGAAGGCATTACTTCGTCAAATGGAACTAACTAAAGGACTAATGACGTGAGGTCGAACCTCTTTTGTTTAGTATTGGTGTTCCTTCGACAATTATTACGTAAGCTGTGTGTTAATTGACTGACATGTAAGTATTATATGTATTAACGTTTATTATATAACTAGCTGTTGCCCGCGACTTCGTCCGCGTGGTTAGAAGATATAAGTTATAATTTATACCTGCCTTCTATCTATCTTGTAGGATTCAGTCAGCGTTTGCAATGTAAGCGCAAATAATGTGTTTTTTTACGACCTCACATTAGAAACCTCAAAAATTGTAGGCTATGTGTTATTCTGATGTATAAGCTATATTGTGGTAAAGTTTCATTCAAATCCATTCAGTAGTTTTTACGTGAAAGAGTAACAAACACCCATACATCCATACTTACAAACTTTCGCCTTTATAATAGTAGTAGGATTAATTTTATTTTTGGAAATTTGTTTCCTCTTTGTTTCTAGAATAGCCATTGAAAAGTATGTAAAGTTTTGAAAAATAAGTACACAAAATAAATACATCGACAAAAAAAAAATAACCTGAACATTATTTTCCTTTTGAAACCAAACAAATGTATAAAAAAATTTAACGTACCCGTTACTGCAGTTGAAAACATAAAGGAAGTTTATAAAAGCGATATTTATTTGGTACTGGCCGTATGTTACTGATAAAAACCTTTTTTTTCTATTTCCCAATTTACAGTAGGTACCGAATACGAGCAGGAAACGTTAAAAATCATTTTGGGACGTAAAATTCGCACCAGCTTCTATCTCGGCCATGTTAGATTGTATAAAATACTTTTTTAATGTGTTGCTCTTTTTGGTATTCCATTTTGCAATAGCAAGCCTTTGAGAGATTATTTTCGTTGTTTAAATTTATTTTTTTATATATAGAAAAAAAAAACCGAGAATTTGCAGAATTCTTTATTCAAGTTTTATAATTAAAATGTTCTTTGAAAAGTCATTTTCTAAAAATTCAACGGCATTATTAAAATTCTTGTGCTTAAATTTCAGAGAAATAATAGAATACTGTAATAAACACAGCTTCTTGCCAGTTGTTCGTATTACAATGACGGGTGTCAACATAGCTATCGGTAAAATACTATGGGGTCAACCCTTTATGACCTTTTCCGCCTTTTATCCCTGTTAATGACGGTTCGACCTTTATTTTTGGAAATCGATGTGAGAATTGTGGAAATTTCTGTCGCCATCAAATTATTTGTTAGAGGTTTGGTAATGATTGGACACCCGAGACCCGATTTACACAAATTTAAATTGTAACACCAATTATAATGGGTTCGGTCCGAAGCTTTCGGTGTTTTAATTTAAAAGTGAAATTTTGTAACACTGATGAGTAGATCTTACGTTCATTTGATTTTTATAAAGGACTCTTTTTTATAATTCATTACGTTCCATAATTCCGACAATAATTGTTTAAAAAAAAACATTAAACACCCTTCGTAAATATTAATCTACTTAGGTTCGATCAATTATCTACTTGTATTCCGAATGTATATATCAAAAAGGAATGAACACTGCACCGATGAGAAATAACTCAAACCTTCCAATACGAGAGCACCTAGTATCTAAACAAATGTAACAAAAGAGTGTTTTGAAAAGCCTACAGTTTGAACAAAGCGAGTCGGTCAGTGTACTGATAGCGGCCCACTGCCCGTCTCCTTTACCGCCTGGCCACCCACCTCGGCTCCAGGGTCCTATTATCACCACCAAGAGTAGAGCAAACGAGACACCGCTATACACAACGAAGAGTGTCGTCCTTCTCTCACAACTGCAAATCTTAATTGAATATGTCTTAGTAGACCCCCTGGATACCCAACAACCGAAGTGTCCGTCACGGCCGCAGATAAAGCTACGGTTTTTGTTTTCTCTAAGAACCTAATCGCTGTCTAGATAATAATTATTTATATTGGATCCTGTAAAAATAAGGAAGTTTACGTTAACTCTAAACCAGTTCCGATATAGTGTTTATTGGGTAAACAGAGCTTATTGCTGAATATGAGGTTTTATAATAGTCGGTTAAACGAGTTTGACGCAATGTGTCTGAATCCGTCCATAAGTACTTAAATGTGATGGACCTGCATATTGGCTCTTAAAAGTCACTATATGGTTGGTCCGAATTCAACTTCCATTAAAACTATTGAAAATAAAATAAAAACGATATATCAAATACGATTTCTGGAACATGATAGCATGATTAATCATGGATATTTAAATGTAAATATTAATCCGTTCTCTCAAATCCCTAACGCAAATAACTTTTTATGACTATTTAATAAATATGTGACTAAATTTATACTTTGTTTGTCGTTATATTGAATATAGCCGATAATTGGATAGGCTTTATAATTAAGCTATAATTTGGGGGGAACGTAAAGCTGTCAGGTGCACGATTGTAGTGCAGTGTAAACATTTTGCGGTACCATTGACATGCGTCGGTAAAACAGTAGGAGCTAAATAAATGGTGAACTATTACGTCATAACTTTTAATTGTGGTTTGACAAAGAGGCGTGCGTTTGTTTTTGTGTTGTTAACATAATTAAATTAATATTTTACGTTATTTGTTGGTCAACTGGTTTGTTTACCTAATATTATTATACAGACATAATTTCACAGCGTTTATTGTGAAATATCACAGGTCATCATTAAGAATAGATTCAATGTTTATAGTTAAGTGGAGAGTACTTTAATCATTGTTTCCTAGAGGTATTATCCGACGACTGTCAACTTCTTTATTGTATTTCTTTGTAGTTTTCTCCGCAGTTGAGGTGGTAATGCATATTTATTCGAATCAGCTCACATTTCCTGACACCGTCTTACAACTTAGTGCTGGGATGGGCGAGACTTAATAAACTTATCTACTTAACAATTTACACTTCACGATACTTCAGACACTTGTTGCAATGTCGACACTTCTACTTTATAGATTTTTGTTAATAAGATTATTATGGTTCTTTTTACATTGTAGGTAATAGTTTTGTAAGTTCACTGTAAAATTTTTTCTGCTTCTATGGTGGATAGATTTGACCAATTAAAAGTTATGTAAGTACATACATGTCTTTCCGACTTTGCGTTGTTGTTTTTAATTTCTTAATAGAACAGTTGATGTCGTAGAATGTCCCACAAAACCAAGTTAGTGGTTTGATTGGTACATATTAAGTACCACATTATAAATAAAAATGTTTAGACTTAGTACAGGCACCCAACCGCCAAGTCTAAAGGCAATATTATTGCGGGTGTGCAAGAAAGATTACGCCATATTTCGCTATCACGCATCCACAAACATTTTTTCTTTTATCTAGCCACAGCGTCCAACCTTAATAATATAAATTTAAGACGATTCAGTATATCTTCTGGTAGGAATTAGATGGGTTCATAATCATTTTAGTTTTATCAGAACGTTACAATATTAACTTCATTGACTGAAAAGAACTAAAACGACCTCCAAAGAGTATCAATGTACCCGTTCACCCCCCAACTAACGTACTTCGTTTGTAGTTACGTAAATCAAACAAAACCGTTTAAAAAATCGTGGGTATTGGCTACCGCCGCTATCTTTTCATTCCATGCGTCAATATCTCGCTGGTGGTCCGACACACGGCTCTTGTCATCAATTCTTTTTTGTACCATTTCAATTTAAGCATAAGCATTGATATTTTGTTGAACAAATTTACTTGTAGTTTCTATCCAGTTTGGTTTAGGGTTGTAATCTGAATGTATTTATTGTGAATTTTGGATATATAGTATACCCATTAATACACACTATGTGCATACTAAAGAAAGGTTTTCTTAAATTTAGTTTCGCTTTGAAATAAGTTACAAATACAAATAACAATAGTAATCCACAACTTTCACACAACGCTTTTTAAACTCAATCTAAGCAAAACTTACTGATCTACATGCCTACTTTAGACAATTTATCTCTTAACAGAAAAAATGTCGTGTTCATTCAACAAATATTTGCCCTTGGTGGGAATCGAACCGACGACCTCCAGCAGTTAGGACTACTAACTACTAAAACAACAGGCCAGTCTTCTAGCAGGAGTTTATTGTAAACCGAGGAATCATCCCTTCAACCCATTTGACGGTTACTTAGGGATGTGCATTCTTAGCATCAATAAAATATTGTGCCTAGAATGGTTAACACTTGTGTCTGTAAGTTTTGTTTCCGAGTGGCCGTGGATAAAAGCATTGTTCAACTTTTTTGTAAGGCCTGATGGCTAAAAAACCAATTAAATTAAATGTCTTACAGTGGAATGCCCTAAGTAACAGGCCAAAATTGTGGGCAGGCCACTAGTTAGATTATTATATTATGTAAGTGTTAATTTTTAAAATATCTGTGTCAATCATCGGGGTGACATCTTCTTCTTAGAAAAAACCCCGTAAATAAAAAGAAAAAAATCCTAGTCTTACATACTACTTTTCTATAAAAGCGAGTCATTACTTCTCAATAAGACACCCTTTACTTCGCTTGGATGTATCTAGTCACTGTGTAACACGGCGTAATGTAAATGAAACCTACACTAGTTAATTAGGTTATTATAATTTATTGTTGGACATTTCTTTGGTTAAGAGTGGGGTAGGATGACAGTTTCTATATAAGCGGCTGAATACCGGCGGCTCGCCCCTATTCGGCTGCCATCCGTCGTGCGAGATAGACGTAAGGTTATAGTTTAGGTTCTGTCATTTCTTTTATAAAGCAAAGGTACATCATTATTTCAGTTTGTTATTATTTTGTGTTAATCGTGTGCAAATAAGTATTTGTCTCATTTATTTTTGATGATTGTTTACATAATTGTAATTTTAGTTTTAAGGTAATAAATCGTGCTTTTTAAAAAACTCTACCCGCTTCTGATTTCTAACATCAGAAGTGGGATAAAAGATTCATTCCCACTAATATCCTGACTTGATTTTAACAGTTTTATTTCAACTGCGAATCACTTAGTTGTTTTATTTTGTCGTTTTTTTTTCATACCCTCTTTTGTTTTTTTTTCTACCGTTAAGTTTGGTGTGTGTGTTCTCTTATTTTTCATGATTCATAATTTGACAATGGATAAACGGAATCGTTCCCGTTCTTCGCACCGCCGTTCGCGCGTGTCTTGTGAAAGATACTCGCGTACCCATCGCCGTACGCGGAATGGTCGTTCACGAAGTGATTCGCGTATTCGGTCACGGCATTCTCGTGATCGCTCGCGCACACGCACTCCGCGTCTCCGACGTTCGCGGAATCGGCGCACGCAAGGATGTCACTCTCGCAGCAATTCGCGGAGACGCTCGCCGCACATTAGGCGTTCCAGTGGACGGGACCGCGGTCACGGTTACGTACCACGTGGCGAGCTGGCGTCGCGCAGTGTGCGCACGCCGCCGCTGTCGCCTGTGGTCCCGCCGCCACCGAGCAATTGTGGATCCTGTAACGCTGTACTGGCGCGACTGGAGGCGCTGGAACAGAGTTCTCGTGTGCCAGCTTCGGAAGGACCAACCACAGTTGGACAAGGTACCGATCAAATTGTGGAGGCAATTCAATCACTGAAATCGGTGAGTACCCATAGTTACTATGTCTCGAACTTTGACCCCAGCATTCATGACGTAGATTCTTGGTTCCAAGAGGTCGATAGGGCCAAGTTAGTTAACAAATGGGACGATCGTGAATGCCTTTCTAGGATAGGTAATTGTCTGAAGGGAGACGCCAGGTCGTGGCTCAATGAGTGGGTGTCTAATGATCGTACGTGGAGTAATTTTAAATTAGATTTTAAACCTCTATGTGTAAAGAAAATCGATTCGGCGGGAATTTTGTATGAAGTCATGTCTTCTAACTCTGATAAGTATCAAACGTACGCCGAGTATGCGCGTAAATCCCTGCTAAGATTACGCATTGTTAAGGGCCTTAGTGACGATTTAACCACGGAAATTATTTTGAGAGGCATTGTTGACCCGCACGTAAAAGCGACTGCGACCAATGCAAACTTGAAACCCTCTGATCTAGTTAATTATTTATCCACTTTTGTAAAGCCATCAAAATTCACAGCCGCAAGTTTTCGGTCAAACGCCCAGGTTAATAACAGCGGTAAATCACAGGGTTTCAGGAAACGCCCAATAGGTCCAGCCAAATGTTTTGTGTGTGGTGATACCGGTCATAAGCAGGCTACATGCCCTAAGCAGGCGAAGCCCTCTACTTCCAAAACTACTAATTCGGATCCAAAGCCAAACGAAAAAGCGCCTAATTCTTCACTTGTTTGCTCTTACTGTAAAAAGTGTGGTCACGATATTAAGTCATGTTTTGCGAAACAACGTATTGATCAGCAGCGTAATAAAAGTAACGTTAATTTCTGTGCCGCTAGCTCGCAACGAAATGATATTGTCGTAGGAGTTATCCAGGGTATTCCAATCGATCTTTTAATTGACAGTGGCGCTATAGGCGTATCTTTGATATCTTCTTCGGTGGTTAAATATTTTACATGCACTAAGAAACCCATAAATCGCGAGATAAAGGGTGTAGGCGAGTCAATTACTCAAATAGATTCATATGTAACATTAACGATTGAGTTGGAAGGCATCTCGTTGGAGGTAGATTTATTAATTGTGCCGAGTGAGTGCATGAATGCACCTATCATAATAGGCACAGATGTGCTTAATAGGGACGGTGTTACTTACGTCCGGACCAAAAATACACAACGTATTGTTCGAAATTCAGGTCTTGTACTAGTGTCTAGTGTGGAGTCAAACGCACAACCAATGATTAATACCCCATTAACTGGGGACAATTTAGTCAAACTAAAAAGTATCTTAGACACATACTCGGAGCACATGATTTCGGGCACTGCGACGTCCACTGTTACAACTGGGTGCATGCACATTCAACTCAACAGCAGTATTCCAGTGAACTATCGACCTTACAAAATGTCATACGATGAGAAGTCGAAAGTCCGTGACATCATCCGGGATCTTATGTCCAAGGGCATTATTCGCGAGTCGGAGTCTCCCTATTCCAGTCCTATTCTGTTGGTCAAAAAGAAGGACGGCTCCGACCGCATGTGCGTTGACTTTCGAGCTCTCAATAAGATAACGGTCAAAGACCGTTACCCATTACCTTTAATCGATGACCACATTGATCGCTTGGGTAAGTGTCGCTATTTCACTGCGCTTGATATGGCTACAGGGTTTCATCAAATCCGAATTGATGATGAATCCGTCCCCTACACCGGTTTCGTGACGCCCGAGGGGCATTACGAGTACTTAAAAATGCCCTACGGCCTCACTAACGCACCAATAGTGTACCAGCGTATAATCGCTTCCACCTTGCGCAGTTTTATAGAACCTGGAAAGGTTTTGGTATACATAGACGACTGCTTACTCCTTTCAGACACTATTGATGACGGACTTCAAACCTTGAGAGAGGTTCTAGCCACTTTAACCGCGGCTGGTTTCTCAATCAACCTTAAAAAGTGTTCGTTTTTGTGTACCGAAATCGAGTACTTGGGACGTGTTATATCTAACGGGGAAGTGCGTCCCTCACCTAGTAAAGTCAAGGCCCTTGTAAACTCTGGTCCTCCGCAAAACGTAAAACAAGTCCGTCAATTTTTGGGATTGGCGGGCTACTTTCGCAAATATATCCCCAATTACTCGAACAGGATGGCTTGCATAGCACGTTTGACTCGTAAGAATGTTTCGTTTTCTTGGGGACCAGAGCAAGAGCGCGTCAGACAAGAGATCATTATTCGTTTGACTAGCGCACCCGTGTTGGCCATATTCGATCCAAGTTTGGCCACTGAGGTGCACACTGATGCGAGTAGCTTGGGCTATGGTGCCGTTCTGTTGCAAGTGCGTAAGGACGGTACTAAAAGCGTGGTCGGTTACTACAGCCAGGCGACCAAGGGTGCAGAGCCAAAGTACCATTCATACGAGCTCGAGACCCTGGCTGTGGTAAAGGCTCTAAAACATTTTAGACATTATTTAATAGGATCTCATTTTACCGTAATTACTGATTGTAATGCTTTAAAAGCTACTCAGAATAAAAAAGACCTGGTTCCACGTGTGGCAAGATGGTGGATTTATCTTCAAGATTTTAATTTTACAATTTCGTATAGAAAAGGTGCCATGTTGCCGCATGCGGATTACCTAAGCCGTAACCCTGTAAATAACATTGATAGGCCGCGTAACTGGGCTCAAATCGCTCAAGCCGGGGACGAGGAAACACGCAACATGATTCAGGCGTTGGAGCGAGGAGAATTAGACGCTTCACGATATCTAGTACGAAATGAGGTGCTTTATTATCAGTACAGTCGTGTTGGAGAGGAGACGCGACTTCTTTGCTATATACCGAAGGGACAACGCCTGAGTCTCTTGCGTGTATTCCACGATGAACATAGCCATATAGGTGCCGATAAAACCTTAGAATGAATACTGAGACATTTCTGGTTTCCCGGACTTAGGGCATTTGTTAAAAAGTACATTCGTCACTGTGTAACTTGTTTAGCGCATAAACGAGTCCCTCGCGCGCCACTTCAACCTATTTCCTCTTGGCCTAAACCTGATGTCCCATTTGACACTCTCCATATTGATGCACTTGGCCCTCTGCCTGTATCTAAGGGCTTCAAACATGTAATGCTGGTCATTGATGCGTTCAGTAAATATTGCTTACTTACGCCTATTTGCTCCCAAGATTTAGAAGCACTGAAACATGTCTGTCAGAATGTCATATCATTGTTCGGTACTCCTCGTCTGATAATATCCGACAGAGGCCGAATGTTTAAGTCGTGGACGCAATCTCTAGGCATTTCACTTCACCATATAACACCCGAGATGCACCGCTCCAATGGACAAGTGGAGCGATATGTTCGCACCGTCTTGAATATGCTGAGGATCGAAGTAGCTTACAAAAAAACTGAATGGGCTGAGGAGTTGTGGCGTCTTCAACTAATCCTTAATCTGACACAACAAAAGACCACAAAAACTTCGGCTCTGAACCTCTTAATCGGCCATGAGAACGCTACACCAGCAATTCGAGTCCTTGTGCGAGATGTCGCACTTAGTCCTGCCTCAGAAAATCGTGAATC